>NW_028327925.1:0-44469 GCF_054136105.1 Typopeltis vanoorti
AAGCTGAGAGAACAAATGAGGAAGAAGAGATCTGATCTATGAAAGAACAACGCTTGGATTCTCCATCAGGACAATGCTCCATGTGCGTTTTACCTTTTTCCAAAGTTGAAATCTGCATTCAAGGGCACCCATTTTATTTTCAGTCAATGGATGTGGAAAAAACGGCAGCATTACTGAAGCAGATAACACCTGATGACTTGCGGCACTGCTTCCAACAATGGGAAATTCGTATGCAATGGTGTATAGATAGAGGAGGGGAGTATGTTGAAGGGGGATAACAATTAAGTTGTACAATTGTAATAATAAACCACATTTTTGCAACCAGTCTCGTTATTTAATAGCCACACTTCCCATGTGCCTATTGTCCTTTTGAATGATTATAAAATATTTTTTCACCTTCATGACATATATAAGAATACAATAATAACAGTAATGCCAATTATAACATAACAGTATTTCTTTTTTTAAAAAAAAAAGAGTTGAAGTTGGAATTCACTGAAATTTTAAAAATGCCAACATACACATATAGGAAAATATATTTATAAACAAAGAAAGAGTATAAATTATATATTTAGTTCAATCCTTTATCCAAGTGTAAGCAAATAAAGTTTGCGCCTGAAGTATCTTCAGAACTGGGGCAACTCGTGGCAAAGGTGGACTGAGTTCTCACCAAAGCAAACGTGATGTGCTTTGCATTACGAGGTTGCTGCTAGAGGGCTACACGGTGTGTAGTGTTTTCAGAGAGCTCCCGAAAGCTAAGTATAATTTTGAGTGAAAATTGGAATATTGGTTTAAATCATAACATAATATTGTCTAATTTTGGTAGCTTGTTGTGGCTGTGTGATTTTGGTGTGAATCCCATTTTATTTAATTTAGTATTTTAACGATATGTTTCATAGAATAGCACATGGCGCCAATGCAACGTAAGATAATGGCATCAAAAAATACGACGCCTTTGTTCAAAAACTGTAATGTGAGGGAGTTTGTCCAATGTGATGTGTGTGTGTGTGGGATGTATGCATTCCCGAATGAGACTGGAGTTTGGATGGAAAGTGATAGTGGTGGGAGAATGTGCAGAAAGTGTAAGCAAAGTGAGGAATTGAAGTATGTGTCAGATCATGAGATAGTTATGGTTGAAGAAAGCCAGAATGTGAGTGAAAATAGTGGCTTGATAGGGAATTGCGATGTTGTACAAGATGGCAATGAGAGCGTTGATCAAAGAGAGAGTGAAAGCAACTATAAAGAGAGAGAAAATGGTTTAAGTGATGAAAAAAACGAGGAGTTATTTGTAGGGAGTGAGATCGCTACGTTGCGCGCAATGATACAAAATGCACAGTGGCAATTAGAGCACCTGCAAAACTCTTTCCAGAGTGCCTCGGCTAACGGAAATAAACAAGTGTTTGAAAGGAAAAATAAGCGTAAGAGTGGGAGAGTTTCTGAAATGAAGGAAAGAGTGTTGTATGGTGACTCGTTATTAAGAGGAGTGATAGATGGGAGTTTAACTAAATCGTACTTACCGGGTGCGAAGTTTAAGGATGTAAGTGAGAGTATTAGAGCGCAAAAACAGAGGGTGAAAGAATTGATAGTTGTAGCGGGTACGAATGAATTGAAAGGAGATAAATTTTTTATGAGAGAGGACTTGAAAGTATTGTTAAAGGAAGCGAAAGAAAAGAGTGACAGAGTTAGGATGGTGAGTCTGTTGCCGAGGTATGATAGAGAGGAGTTTAGGAGGAGGGCCACAATCGCAAATGACTTTATGCGCAGGTTATGCAGACAGTGTGGTGCGGAATTCATGGATGTGTGGAATGATTTTGATAGGCGAAAGGATTTATACAAGATGGATGGCCTGCATTTGAATGGACTTGGTGTGCGGAGACTGGAAAGAGTGTTGCTGAATAAAGTGAAAATGGATGTGCAAAACCAGGGAAACTAGAACTACCAAGGAGGGGGGGGAATGGATATGCAGACATCAGTGAGACAGATGAGTGTAAGAATGTATATCATGTACCCGAACCAGCACTAAGTACAAAAAATGGGAATGGAATAGTTAGAATAACGCATCAAGATAGGGGTGGGACAAAGGGACCTCTGCATTTCATGTATACTAATGCCAGGAGTATTAGGAACAAGAAGGAAGAATTTTTGGCTTGATTGGCTCTTCCTGGCCACATGTTATTGGCATTATTGAAACATGGTTGACAGAAGATGATATAGTTAGTGGGATAGAATGTGTAGGTTATAGTGTGTTTAGGAGGGACAGAGAGAATAAAATGGGGGGGAGGAGTGTTATTGATGATAGCTGATGAACTGTAGCCAAGGAGAATTGAAGTTGTATCGCAGGATAGTGAAAAGAGCTCATTTGAGGGTATTTGGTGTGAGATTGAGACTGGCAGAACAAAATATACAGTTGGGCGTTGCTATAGACCAGGTGATGGAATAGATGGTGGAGATAGTATGCATAAACAAATTGATGAAATCAGAGGAAGGAGGGTAATTATTATGGGGGATTTCAACTATGGTAACACTGATTGGAAGGAGGAGAGGACACATGTGAGGAAGGAAATGGATTTTATTCAATTATTAAGGGCTAACTATCTGAGACAGCATGTAATTGAAAATACAAGGGGTGTGAGAGTGCTTGGCCTGGTAATAGCATCTGAGAATTTGACTGTAATGAATATGACCATGTTGCCACCTATTGGTGAGGTGGCTAAAGGTGTGGAATTTTCGATTAAGACAGGGTATATGTGGAATTACCGTGCTGGCAAGTATGACAAGCTTAGGAGATTGCTTGGATCAGTGCCATGGCATGTACAACTGCAAGAGCTGGATCTCGATAGAGCATGGGAAGTGGTCAAGGAGCATTTACAGGAGGTTATTGGCTGATTGTATACCTAGGGTCCGAATAGTAAAACAAGTAGCGATTAAATGGATGAATAACACCATTAAGCTTGAGCTGCAAAAAAAGAAATAACTGCGGAGGGAATTTAAAGAAAGAGGTGACCTGCAGGCATACAAACGGTATAAAGTGCAGGCCAGAAGGGTAACGAGTGTGGTAAAAAAAAAGCAAAAGTGGATTATATAAGGAAACTAGCTATGCAAGCTAAAGAGAATCCCAAACAGTTCTTTCAATATGCTGCAAGCAAAAAAAGAACTGTGCACGGCAAAATGATTTTAAGGAATGACGATGGTAAGGAGGTCACTGAATCAGTCGATATAGTGGAATTACTGAGCGAGCACTTTGCAAGAGTATATCATATAGGTAGTGACATTGAAAAAATGAAGGAACCATTAGTCTATACAGGAATTGTGATGAATGAAGTGGAGGTGAATAGTCTATTACAGAACCTTAATGTGAATACATCTGTGGGATTGGATGGTATACCGGCACAGGTCTTAAGTGAAGCGGCTAAAGAATTATCAGTCCCCTTGACCATGTTGTTTAATCTGAGTGTTGGATCTGGTTTAGTCCCGAAGATGTGGAAAGAGGGGGAAAATAGTTCCACTGCATAAAGGAGGATCCAAGACTACTGTTGCAAATTACTGACCAATCAGCATATCAGGATTCGTTGTCAAGGTCTTGGAGAAAGTATTCAAGGGAAAAATACAGGAATGGATTGATGAAAATGAGATACCGTATGGGGGACAGCATGGCTTTGAGAAGGGTAGATCATGCCTCAGTAACTTGCTCGAGTTTTATAACACAGTGACGGCTGAACTGGGTAAGGGTAATGGTTTTACAATGATACTGCTGGACCTGGCTAAGGCATTTGACAGGATACCACATGAAATTCTAATCTGTAAACTGCAGCATATGGGGATGGATAGGAGGGTGGTTGATGGAGAGATATCAGAGAGTAGTTTATTCAGGGGTAGAGTCAACATATGCACAGGAGTTCATTTTAAACTTAATTCTTTGATTTGCTTATTTTACTTGATTTTTTTTTTTTTTTTTCATGTAAGCTATACTCTTTCTTTTGGAAGTTTTCCCCCACTTGGTTAGACTATAAATTATATATTTAGTTTAATCCTTTATCCAAATATAAAGTTTGGTGATTCCAAGCGTAAGCAAATACCTGGATAGTGCAGCAACTGACCCTTAAGATAGTGCAAGCTGAGGCAACTCATAGCAAAGGTGGAGCAAGGTCATTACCCAGACTGGTTTCAACATTTATTGAGGTCTCATCAGTCAGTAGGTAGACCTAGTTAATAATACCAAGTTTGTAGTGATCAGAACTTGCATTCCTTCTTTGAGAATTGCCAAGAGGTGTCCTAATAAATTACTAAATATATGAAGAGCCAAAGGCTTCAATTCGGCGACATAATTGGCCAGTTGCTGCACTATCCAGGTATTTGCTTATGCTTGGAATTGCCGAACTTTATATATAGTTTCTATATTCGGCATGAAACTCTTTGAGTTTCTTATTCGGCTAAGAAACAATATGGGATGTAATATCCCTTAACTTAATAAGTTATGTCGCTGAATCGAAGCCTTTGGCTCTTCATATATTTAGTAATTTATTAGGACACCTCTTGGCAATTCTCAAAGAAGGAATGCAAGTTCTGTTCGCTACAAACTTGGTATTATTAACTAGGTCTACCTACTCACTGATGAGACCTCAATAAAGGTTGAAACCGGTCTGGGTAGTGACCTTCTCTCATAATGTAGAACAGTAATACAGCTCCTGTGAGCTAAGTTCACATTATGGGTAAATATCAAGAATAGTGATCGGGGCTTGCTCCATCTTTGCTATGAGTTGCCTCAGCTTGCACTACCTTAAGGGTCAGTTGCTGCACTATCCAGTATTTGCTTACGCTTGGAATTGCCGAACTTTATATATATATATATATAGTTTCCATATTCGACATGAAACTCTGAGTTTCTTATTCGGCTAAGAAACAATATGGGATGTAATATCCCTTAACTTAAAAAAAAAAAAAAAAAGGAGTAAAACCAGGTTTAAAATATCTTGGTATCTTTAACATTTAATATACCCAAGGTAAAATACTTCCTACATTTATATCTCCTCCTGAGATTTTTATTTAATAAGGTTAAAACACCTTATGGTAACTTGTTCTGGTAAAATACCTATAAGCTCTGTATTACTAAAATCTTGGTATTTCTAGCCTGGTTCCCACTGATGAGACCTGTTTTCAGTGGCCCCGAGAGAAAGCTCCATGTTCCAGTCCTTCTTCAAACCTATTCCAGCAACAGTTTAGGGGAACCGAAAAGAGAGCTCCGATTGAAGTCCTGCCTTGGTAAGATTCCTGTGTTCTTTTTGTGGTTTTTTTTTTAGGCCTATACACGGCATTCCGCTATTTTAAAGGAATAGACTATCCTTGGAAAGTCTTCTCCCTTTCTTTCGTTAAATAATGTCTTCGGTTTTACCGAGGGTAAGAACTCTCGGGTTCGAAATAGATACAGAGATCGAGAAGAGGACGTTTGCTAGAACCATTATTGATAAAGTAGGGGCAGACAAAATTTCCAGTTTCACACCTTATGGGGGTGGAAGATTTCAGGTTGTTTGCACAGACATTGCAACACGGGAGAAACTGCTGAATGGAGTAGAATGCAAAGGGAAACTTTATCATCCTTTTGTAGGTGGGAAGCGTTTCCAAAACAGTTAAAATTGATCGATTCCCACTCGAATATTTAGAAGAAGACAGGGATGTAATAGTAAAAGTCTTCTCGAAATAGGGAGCCGTCCGGGATATAAAAATTGGCACGGACGCTGATTTTCCTCAGTGGAAGTCAGGAGAAGTTTCGTTCTCGATCATGATGAAGGCAGAAATCCCAAACTTTGTCATGATCGGGTCAGCCAGGGTAATGGTCAGTTACCCTGGCGTAAAAAGACAGTGCTTTTGGTGCGGATCACTGGAACACTTAGGCGCGGACTGCCCCAAGAAGAAGTGCAGGAACTGCATGGGGCAGGACATGCGCTAGCCCAGTGTGCAGCACCCTGTCTGAAATGCAAGGATACTAACCACAGTCAACGTTTGTCCTAGCAGGACACACGCCGAGAGAATAGGAGGCGCCATTTCACCAATCCCAGCAAATATTTCAACCAAGAGTTCAGAGCCTACAAGTCATGACTACCTGACTGCAGATAAGACAGTGACAGAAACTACCACTATAGATCCTGACGTTTTCCCAGCACTTACAACCCCAGTTATGGTGATAACAAATGACAAAATTCAACCACCTACTGGCAACAAGACAGAAGGAAAAACAGAGAAAAAAGAAAAACGAAATGATAGAAAAATCATCGAAACCGAGGATGAAATGGAAACGGAGACTAACACCAATGCCACCAAATGACCTATCACACCAGAAGAAGAAGAAAATAAAAGAACCAAACCAAATTATGACAGCCCAGCAGAAACGTTAAGTTCAGAGGAGGAGGAAGAAAAAGGAAATAAAACAGACACCCATTTAGAAACAGATGAACAGGAACAAAGAGACGATCTAAGACCCATAGGAGAATCCCACAATCCTGAAAAAAAATCTCATAGAGGAATTCCAGGCAAAGCTGAAACAAAGGCAATATCAGAACCGACAAAGTTCCCTCACGTAAAGGCCAATGCACCTATATTGCATCTGTTAAAGGACTTCCCCGAGGAGGAGGCGATACTACGAACAGCAATAGAAACATTCGGAGACATTCAACTGATAATCACAGAACAAAATGGGCCAAGAGTCGTCAGTGCAGAATGGAACGACGTGTTTGTCGATAATATAGATGAAATCACCCCTGAAGAGATCAATGATTTTATCGATGCAGAGGACGACGTGGGACTAGCACTGCACAGAGGCCTCTACATGCTAAACCACGTCTGTGGAGACAAATTAGCAGATCTCATCATTAAAACCCACAACAATAGACAGAAGGAGGATTTAAACCTCGCCTAACAAGTCAGTCGACTCCTAGTATCGATCTGCCAGGGAAGGGGGAAAAAAAAAAAACCCTTTCCTTTAAGTTTTGTTTCATTTAAATTTTGTCTACACAGGAGGGGGTATCCTGAGAACCTGGGCTGCGAAGGCTTACACCGAGGCAGTGCAGCTCCTTGTGGGCTGCATCACCCAGGCCAGGCTCTTCCCCCACTCTCCTCAGTTTAAATTGGTCTTTCATGTCACCCAGTTGTTGTTTTTTTTTTTTTTCGTTTTGTCTTTGCTATTAGTGATATGTAACTTCTTGTGTCCTTTCTCAGTTCTTCTTTTTAAGTGTCCTCTTTCGTTTGTTTTTCACTCCTTTCGCCGGCCAGACATCTGAAGAGTTGACTGGCCGCTGAGAGCTGAAAAGAACGGATGGAGGGAGGAAACGTCAGAGATCTGCTTGGCGATGACTCTTGAGTGTGGCCAAGTAGATCGACTGAGGCCTCTTTTAACTACCTACTACTATCAACTCTATCTTTTCTACTCCTCTCTTACTATCAAAGCTGGCTCTCAGCACAACTTTTTGACTCTAAAGAGGCCAATGATGATGAGATATGAACTCCTATTCTACCTAAATAAAGGTCGAAACCAGTCTGGGTAGTGTCCCATTACCTTTAATACAAAGCATCATACATCTCCTCCAGGAGATGTGCTTTGCATTAAGGGTAAATATTAAGATTAGTGATCAGAGCTTATTCTATTTTTACCATGAGTTACCTTAGTCTTGCACTATGTGCAGGATCAGCTAGACTTGCAACACTTGCAGGCGCAAACTTGAATTGTCTGTTTGGTTACTTGGGAAATGGAGTAAAACCAGGTTTAAAATAGCTTGGTATCTTTAACATTTATTATACCCAAGGTAAAATACTTTCTACACACACACACACACACACACACACACACACACACACACACACACACACACACACACACATATATGCACACACACCCTTGAGGGGTGTTCAGGCTACTATGACAGCACTACATGATTAAGTTTACATTATTATTAATCTCCTATCCATAATTTTCCCCAAAATTAATCTATTACTTGTGAGCACTTCAATATTGTGATAATGAACATTTCATGCCTCTAAGGCACTTCTGACTGAATCAATCCACCTAAATCTTGGTCTTCCTCGGTCTCTTTCATGCCATCTTGGAATCAAACACATGTTGATTTGATGAGCTGATTTGGCCACTTTTGCAATGTATCCCCTAAATTTCAATTCCTTATCCACCAACACTCCTAAATCTCGTGCCTCATCAATTTCCTGGAGCACAGTTCCACCAATGCAGTAAACTGATGACAATCTTTTCACCCCAAAATGCATAACCTTACATTTTACCACATTAAATTGACATCCATTCTCCTCAGCCCAGACATCCAATCTATCCAAATCATCCTGCAAAATTCTGACGTCATCTGCATTCACTATTGCCCTCCCCAACTTCGCATCATCCGCAAACAAATGAACTGTTCCTCTCAGATCCTTTCCTATATCATTAATGAACAAATTAAACAGCAGTGGTCCAAGAACAGATCCTTGTGGCACGCCACTAGTCACAGGCCGTCTTGTGGACTCTACTCCTGAGTAAAGCACTCTCTGATATCTCTCCGTCAACCACCCTCCTATCCATCTCACCAACCCTATGTCCATCCCCATATGCTGCAATTTACTGATTAGAATTCCATGTGGTATCCTGTTAAAGGCCTTAGCAAGGTCCAGTAGAATCACTATAAACCCATTACCCTTATCCAGTTCAGCCGTCACTGTGTTATAATACGTGAGCAAGTTACTGAGACATGACCTACCCTTCACAAAACCATGCTGTCCCCGATACAATATCCCATTTTCTTCTATCCAATCTTGTATTTTCCTCTTGACTATTTTCTCTAAGACCTTGATAATGATTCCTGTTATGCTGATTGGCTGGTAATTTTCAACAGCAGCCTTGGAACCACCTTTGTGCAGCGGAACTATTTTCCCCCTCTTTCCACCCCCTTGGGACTAAACCAGACCCGAGGCTCAAGTTAAACAAAATGGTCAAGGGCACTGACAATTCTTTAGCCGCTTCACGTATGACACGAGCTGGTATACCATCCAATCCCACAGATGTATTGACATTGAGGTTCTGTAATAGACTAGTTACCTCTACTTCATTCATCACAATTCCAGTATAAGCTGTTGGTTCTTCCATTCCTGCAAAGTCACCACCTGGATGATATACTCTTGCAAAGTGCTCGCTCAGTAATTCCACAATATCGACTGATTCGGTTACCTCCCTACCCTCAGCATTTTTTAAGATCATTCTACCATGAGCATTTTTCCTTTTACTTGCAACATATTGAAAAAACTGTTTGGGATTCTCTTTAGCCTGCATGGCCAATTTTCTTTCATAATCTGCTTTTGCTTTTCTTACCACCCTTGTTACCATCCTGGCCTGAGCTTTATACTGTTCCTGTGCCTGATGGTCACCTTTCTCCTTAAATTCCCTCCACAATTGTTTCTTTTTTTGCAGCTCAAGCTTAATAGTGTTATTGATCCATTTAACCCCTACTTGATTTATTATTTGGATTCTTGGTATACAGTCAACCATTGCCTCCTGCAAACAGTTCTTAACCACCTCCCATGCACTATCAACATCCAGCCCTTGCAGTTTTACATGCCATGGCACTGAGCCAAGCACACACCTAAGCTTGTCATACTTACCAGCCCGGTAATTCCACATGTACCCTGTCTTAATTGTAAATTCCACTCCTTTAGCCACCTCCCAAGTCATGACCTTATGGTCACTCTCACCAATTGGTGGCAACATGGTCATGTTCGTTACAGCCACATTCTCAGTTACAATTACAAGGTCCAGCACTCTCTGCCCCCTGGTATTTTCCACTACATGTTGCCGTAGATAGTTGTCCCTTAATAACCACATAAAATCCAATTCCTTCCTCCCATGTGCCCTCTCCTCTTTCCAGTCAATGTTACCATAATTGAAATCACCCATAATAATTACCCTCCTTCCACTCATTTTTTCTATTTGCCTATGCATACTATCCCCACCATCTATTCCATCACCTGGTCTATAGCAGCACCCAATTGTATATTTTGTTCTGCTAGATTCTATCTCACACCAAACAGCCAAAAATGTGCTCTTTTGTCTATCCTGCAGTTCAACTTCTATAATCCTTGGCTGCAGCTCATCAGCTATCATCAATAACACTCCTCCCCCCCTTTTTATTCACCCTGTCACTCCTGAACATGCTATATCTGTCGCATTCAATCCCATTAGCGTTATCATCTTCTGTCAGCCATGTTTCACTAATACCAACAACCTGTGGCCTGGAAGTGCCAACCATGGCCCAAAACTCTTCCTTCTTATTCCTAATACTCCTGGCATTAGTGTACATGAATTGCAGAAGCCCATTTGTCCTATCCCTACTTTGATGCCTTATACTAACTATTCCATTCTGATTTGTTGTCCTTTGTACTCGCTCGGGTATAATATACTCATTCATACACTCAACTGCCTCCCTAAAGTCTGCATATCTACTCCCCCCCCCTTAATAAATCTAGTTTCCCTGAGTCTGTACATCCGCTTCCACATCATTCATCAACACTTTTTCAAGTCTCCGTACACCAACTCCATTCAAATGTAACCCATCCATCTTATATAAGTCCTTTCGCCCATCGAACTCATTCCACACCACTCTCCATGCATAACCCACGCATAAAGTCATTGGCAATTATGGCCCTCCTTCTAAACACTTCGCTGTCATACCGCAGTAAGATACTCACCATCCTAACTCTTTCACTCTTCTCTTTTGCTACCTCAAATAATTCCCTCAGATCCTCTATCATTTCCATTTTGTCCTCTTTCAAATCATTTATTCCTGCCACGATTATCATCTCTTTCACCCTCTGTTTTTGCAGTCGAATAGATTTGCTGACGTCCTTTATGTTCGCACCCGGCTGGTACGACTTCGTTAAACTCTCAACTATTATGCCTCTTAATAGCGAATCCCCATACAGCACTCACTCCTTCATTTTATTGACGTTTACGAACATTCTATTATTTGCCGTCACAGACTTTCGCTGGTTATTTGTCGGTATGTTCAGCACACATTTTTCCATACGCTCCAGTTGCCTTTTAGCTCTGTGTATCGCGCCGTTCAAACGGGCAATTTCACTACTCGCATTTATCTCACCATTTTCATTATCAATCAAATCATCCATTCAGTCTGTATTTCTACCCTCATTTACACTTTCAATGACGCTCTCACACCTATCTGCCACTACCACGCAATTCTCTAGCACACCGCCATTTTCTACATTCTGACTATCGTTAACGATATCACTCTCGCCACACGAAACACGCTTGAAATCCTCATTCTCTTTACACTTTCTGCACATATTAACTCCACTATCACTTTCTAACCAGACTCCCACCGCTCTTCGCAAGGCATACATCTCACAGACAGCACATTGCATAAAATCGTTTACATCAAAACTCTTAAACAAACATGGCAACCTGGCTGCTATTTTTTTCTTAATCGGTGCCATATGTACGCTATCTTATCTTAAAATTAATAATTAAAATAACAGAAAACACGAAAAAATTGCACAGACACACCAAGAAACAAAAAGCAAACAATACTACTTAAAATTCTAGTAAAATTTCTAATGTTAACACAAAATACTACTAATCTTTTCAGAAGCTCTCGACAAGCCGACGATCTAATCAGTGCGACACCAAGCGACCAAATGAATTATAACCTCTCTATTTCTGTATGTCAGGGTCCTCTGCATCATTGCCATTATCTGACGTCACATCTTCATAACTTGTGCAATGTGGTGCTTGAATTTCAGGTCCTTGTCCACCATTACTCCTAAATCTCTCATCTCCTCTACTTCCTTTTAAGTTTCCCCACCAAGTATTATACTTTGCATCTCATTGTTGCTTATCAAATCTCAAAACCTTACACTTTGCAACATTGAACTGACAGTTTCACTTACGTGCCCATTCATGAAATCTATTCAAGTCCTCCTGTAAGGCTATAACATTCACTTGACTCTGCATTGCTCTCCCCAATTTTGCATCATCTGCATATCATTAGTTAAACCCATTCCAATATCATTAACATAACTTGAACAACAATGGTCCCAAAACTGATCCCTGCAGTACACCACTAGTGACCTTCCTCTTTTGGGATACTGCACCCCCATATACGACATTCTGATACCTATCTGAGAGCCAGTCACTAATCCAACTCAGAAGTATGTTATCCAATCCCACCTGTTTCAATTTATTTTATCAAAAGGTTTTGCAAAATCCAAGTACACCACTGTATATGCATCTCCCCTGTCCAAGGTATTTGTCACCTTGTTTGTGTACATAAGTTAGTAAAACATGATCTCCCTTTAACAAACCCATGATGATAATCACAGAGAATACTGCTGTAATCAACCTTTCTGTATCCTACTTCTTCCCAAACTCTATGGTACCTTCACTACAACTCCAGATTGGCCTATAATTTGAAGATACAGCCTTATCATCACATTTATGCAGTGGAACAATTTTACTCTCCTTCCACTACCTTGGAACCTGTGTAAGACTCTTATTAAACAGGCATGCCAATGTTACTGCCAATTCCCCACAACATTCCTTTAAGATGCATGGTGACATGTCATCAAATCGTACTGCCTTATTGACATCAAGGTTATTTATTTCCTCAAATACCTCCTGCTCACTCACAATTAAGACTTTCCTATGCCCTCTACACTTAAATTCCTCATAATTCCACCTCATGGTGGAATTATGAGGAATTTAATTTAACTTCTACTTGCCACATACCTAAAAAACATACCACATACCCGATTTGCCAATTTCTGTTTCATACCGCATGTTTGTTTTCCTTACTAACTGAGTCCCACTTCTAGCTTGTTCTTTATACTCTTCATGATAATTGATTTTTACCATTATTCATCTTGTACTGCCTCCAAAGGACCGTCTTCTTCCAGATTTTATGCTTAAGCTCTTCATTCATTCATTTTACACATACCTTATTCAGCCTTTTGGCCTTCAGAATACATTCAGACATTGATGATGTTATGTATTTCTGCCAGTTCCCAAGCAGGCATTTATTTCCTTACCACTCAACTCCTCGTTCCATACTATAGCTCTAAGCTGTCTCCTAAGCTTGTCATAATCACCAGCCTTAGAATTCCATTATAAGGTTAGTGCATATGGCTAGCTACAACCCAGGTGATCACTTCATAATCACTTTCACCAACTGGAGGAAAGTATGAAATCCCACTCCCAATTACATCCTCTGATGAAATAATCAGATCTAAAACTCTCGATCTTCGCGTGCGCTCCTTTGCATGCTGCCTGTTATCTTTCATGGACTCGAGAAAATTATTTTTCTTATTTTCAAATGCTATCTCTTCATTCCAATCTATATCTCCATAATTAAAATCATCCATAATAATTATCCTTACTTTATTTACTAATCCAAATTGTTAATACATTTCTTCATCACCATCCTCCACATTCCCAGGCTTATAGCAACATGTTAAATATGTCTTCATTTCAACCTCCACATTACACCACATTGCCACTATTTCACTCTTTCATGTCCACCTTATGTGGACATAATTCCCACTATCAGCAGCACCCCCCCCCTTCTTGTCCTTTCTATCTCGCAAAAAATACTGTATCCTTCCATTTCTATTCCTGTTAGAATATCACCTTCATTCTACCATGAACAAAGACCTTCACTTATTCCAATGATTTTGGGGCGAATAAACTCAATCAGTGAAACCATTTCATCTCCCTTCAATTACTTCTAGCATTTATAAACAAACACAGTAATTTTTTAGGTCTATAACCAGTCCTATCCAAGCCACTTGTTGGTTGTGATTTCTCCACCACACCTGCATAATTACCTTTATCACCACTTACCACATATACCTACTCAGTCTCAACTTCCCCACCCACATCGCAATATATACTCCATCTTCTTACACACATTCAGTGCCGCTTTCAACATCCATTCTCAATGCCATGCCTTCCTGTTCACCTGGGTTCTCCCCCAATTTCCCTGTTTCTCTTGCATTCCTGTTCTCTCTTCATCTCTCACTACTACTACTACTACTGTTTTCACTGCAAAGCACTTCTGTCTCTTCAGTACCACTCTCCTGATTTTCCCCTTAATCTCTTTGTTCTGATCTCTTGAATGCATCACACACTGTGCTTCCATCCAGCAACCCGTCATGCCTGAATTCATTCTTCGCTCAAATACATGTCATACATCCACAAACTGTACTCCCTTCTCCTCACACAATTCTGCTAGTATACCATTCATGATTTTGGCTCTCTGTTGCAACTCATCATTGTCATACCTAGGCAACACACCGACAATCTTTCCCACTACACTGTTTTCTCTCACTCTTCTTAATAACCTCCTAATATTCGTCCTCACATGCTCCTTATGTCCACTTAGATCATTTGTCCCAACAATCACCGCTAACTCTCTTGCTCATTTCTTCCCCATGTCCAATGCCTGAATTATCCTACTTATTCTCCCTCTTGAATAGCAGACCTTATGGATTCTCACATTAACTAAAGAATCTCCATATACTGCTATCCTGGAATCACTTGTCACCTCTTTTGTTTTTTCTTTGATTCTATTCTCTTGCACACTTTCTTTAATTTCTATGCGTGTATAAAAAGATATGTAATACCACTTATTTAAGACCATATATTTCAGCCTGAATATTACAGACCATCCCATCATCAATGGCAAAAGTTAATTACATTAACTATATAATTAACTATTGTTGCCAGTGATGATGGCCTGTAATATTCAGGCTGAAATATATGGCCTTAAATAAATAGTATTACTTATTTCTTGTTTTTCATGTTAATTAAACAAAATACAAGTTGTGTGAGAAGTTCTAAACACGAATGTGCAAGCAGTGGCACCATGAACTTAAAAAATCAATCAGTGCAGGAGCAAGAAGCAAATGCCTATTCCTTAAGTAAGTTAGTTATGGGAAGGGAAAAACTGGTTCTTGTAACATAATCTATCTCACAAAAAACTTTTAAAGTTTTTTGTTTGTTTTCTTAAAACTGAGTTTAATAAAATCAGAAATCTCAAAAGACCTATTTTGAAAGAGCTATAAGAAATCTCAGAATTTAATTATTTCTATCCAGAGAATTAACAATACAAAGAACTAAAATTAACAACCATTACCATAGCCCATAAAGAGGACTTTAGTCTTTCTCGAAAGATGAGAGTCACTGACCTGATCGGGCAAAGTTGTCTGTTTTGTTTCTTCAGGATCTTTTGTGAGATTATCTGAAATGAATCAGCAAATATAAATAGAAGTTTAAAAACACAACCAAAGGATTTCTTTCTGTTTTTCTATCTTTCTTTCTTTTTTGCCATGATTTTAATTATTTTATACAGTAAACAGAACTCACTCACTCACTATAAACAAGTATTGAAACATCCTAGCCCACATTTCTAAAAAGTTCACTATAAGAAGCTAATTTGTTATATATATTTTACTTAAGCTAATAATATAGCTTAAGTAAAATATATATAACAAATTAGCTTAAGTAAAAGTAATAACATAATTCTGTTAAAAGGACTGTTTCAGTATCATACATAGAAGTAATAAAAACAAATTTAATAAATGCTTACCAGTTCCATTCTGATCAGACATGATTTCAGAGAAGGCATTTTTCCATAACTGTATAAATTCATTCCTTTGCTCCGAAGAAACCACCAATGAAACAGCTGGAGAAAAAATATATATATAAAGTATATAAATATATATAAAATATATATATATACAAAATAATAATAATTATCATCGTCATCAGTCGTCCATACAGGAACATAAGTCTGTCTACGATGGTATAAGATCAATAAATCACTCAATTCCTATTCTAATTTTAACAACAAAAGTGTTTAAGGCTAGTTTTATGATCCTGAGGATAAAAACCAGTGCAGATGGAGGAAAACAAACTCCTAAACCAAACATCCCAAGACTGACTAGTGGCTAGGGTGTTGGAGGAGGAGGGGGGGGGGGGTGCAGATGATTGGCATTACAGCTGAAGTTATTATGAGGCCAATATATATGGCTGTTAATTGTATGTATCCTCTGATGGGTGTACTTGTTTTGCAGGAGAGGAAGCCCCTGTCACCTCCATATGAGAACTTCTGCAAAAGTTGAGTCATATACTAACTAGAAATGTAACTGTTTTATTCATGTTAACTTTTTATCAAAAGCTGTTTGAATTGCTACTCTACATATACTGGGCATCATCATCATGACACAAAATATTATAGTAGGAAAAAAGCATAATTAAAAAAATAGGCATAATTCTTGTCCTAGCAATTGGTTCTAGGAACCAAATTTCTTAAAAGAAGAATTAAATAATGAATTAACTATATCAGATGCTTACATATGAGGTTGCACATCCTACCATCAAATACTTGCCTATATGTGATATTATTATTATTATTATTTTGACAACTAAAAGTAAATAAGCTCAGCTGCTTTTTTTTTTAAACATTTTTTCCCCATTTCACAAAATATTACAATAATGTATGAGATTCTGTTTACATTTTGAGGAGGAAAAAAAAATCTGTTATGTTCCTGTTTCAAATAATTTAATTTTTCAAGAGTTATGATTTTTTTCTTTATAAAATTATTACATTATCATTTTAATAATTCAAGTATACACTGCTTTCTGTATTTTTTTCATACAGAAGTATGCAACTTATTTTTAAATGTGATCAATTTACACTACAGTAGAAGATATTACTATACTGTCTGGAAAACTATATAAAAAATAATAATACAATAAAAAATTTGCTAATGCTTTTTATTACCCTTTAGGGAGTAGGCAAGGCAATTTTAGTCATATCTAACCTTTGGAGACTGAGGGGAGGGGGGGGGGGGATTCAATCTCCAACAGTAGCCAACTCAAGACTATCACTAATTATAAATGGCATCCAATGAAGAAAGAGATGATTTACAGGCCTTAGGATTAGAGACCATCTTATGGCCCCTAATCCTAACACTATATTTGTAATGTTTGAAACAGTGTGGGTTCTACAGTCAATTTAGAGTTTCTTGAGATTTTTTTTTTCTCCCAGAAACCTGAGTTTCTAGATCAACTAACTCAGGAGCTGGTTGAAGAAAGACATAGAAAAGTTTCTCTAGTCTTCAACTACAATTGAACTTAGGTCTTTCTTCAGGTGGCCTAGTGCTGTGGGTGCAAATATCACTTCCACTGAGCTACACAGGCTTATCTGAAAACTAGATGTGCTGTAAATACATTTTTTTCCTTCTTCAAAAGAAATAAGACTATAAATAATTGTAGCCACATCAACCACAGTCCATCTTAACTGACCAAATTACACTCTGCATGATTCTTTCTGCAGCAAAAATTCTTCCCTTGGTAAGAATCAACATTGAACAACTTTAGAATCCTCTGCTTTTGATCTTCCCTGGCTTAAGGTATCCTTCTCCCATTCAGTAATGTTCATCTGCTGTACTTACTGTTCTCCAAATTCTGAAAACCACTCTGACCTCTTCAACTTCTTATCTTAAAACAATGACTTTCTGCAATTCAACTACCCAAATAATGAAGATCTTCATAGGTGTCCACAACTTCTACAACTGCCTTCCCTTTTCCAATTCCACTTACCAAATAGGTAGAAATGTGGAAATATTTGTCATAAACAATGAAGTGATGCAAACTGTGCCTCTGCTAACCTGAATATCTGATAACCATCTTGACTCTTGATATTTTTGATCTTTGTTTAAAGGTAAACTCTCCTCTAAATAACTTAGACTATAATCTTGTGCCCCTCCCACACAATATCCCCCCCCCCTACTATTTCCAACTTTGTGTCCTTTGGCACTACAAATGGTGATAAGTGGGATGACCTCCAGAAATTCTATCTACTCTTTCTTTCCTTGGTCAGACTACTGCTTCCATGCTTCTGATCTCACCTGCTCTGAGAGACAAAGAAATTATTCTCACTAGTATGAAGATCCACATTCCTCACTCCATCCAAAATTCCTGACCACTTTCCATGCCATAATTCAATAAGATGCAACAAGACAGATAAAGAGACAAAAACAGCATATTATCATCATCATCATCATCATCAAATTCCTGCCATGTACCCTCAAGGGGTGTACAGGATATGACAGTACTGCATGAAAAAATTACATCATTACTAACTTCCTATCTACAATTTTCCTCCAAATCAGTCTGTTACTTGTCAAGACTCCAACATTATCAGATCTTATATTTCTATCGTGTAAGGCACTTTGTACCGTATCAATCCACCTATATCTTGGTCTTCTTCTGGGTCGTTTTCCTGCCAACCTGGCAGAAAACACTTGTTTTGCTAATCTTTCCTCTCCCATTCTATTTAAGTGACCATACCATCTGAGATTAGCTCTGCTAACGCATTCCGGGATGCTGACAATGTCAAGTTCTTTCCTAATATCCTCATTTTTAATATGATATTGCCATTGATGCCATCTGTTCACGCCTCTAATCTTTCTTAGGACTCTCATATCTGCGGTCTCTAGTCTTTGGTCAAGTGTTTTACTTCTGACCCAGCTCTCAGATCCATAAGTTAAAATTGGTTTGAACACTGTCTTGTATACAGCTAATTTAGTGTTCAGACTAATTTCTTTCTTATTCCATATGAATTTATTCAATTGACTTCCCACCATACCAGCTTTGCTGATTCTGTTGTCTATTTCTATATTTAGTTTACCATCTTCAGTAAAAATTGTGCCTAAGTAGCTGAAATGTATTACTTGTTCCACAGGTTCTCCATTCACAACACAGTTGACATTTTCAATGATTCTGCCTATTTTCATTGTCTTTGTCTTTTTATTGCTGACCTTCATACCATATCTATTACAACAGCTATTCAATTTAGTCAGAGAATCTTGCAGACTTGTAGCGGATTTTTTAGAAGTATAACATCATCCACATAAAGCAAAGAGCTGACATTAACATCTCCAATTTTGATATCAGGTTTAATACTACATTCCTTCATAATGTGATCCATATAGATAATGAATAACAGAGGGGATAATGTACATCCTTGTCTCACACCAGATTTAACATTAAACCATCTTCCTGTACTTCCTTCAATTCTAACTGCTGACTCACAACTCAAATAAAGACTAAGTATTGCTTGATATAATGCCCCATTGACACCATATAACTGCAGCGTATTGAATAGCTTCTCTCTTGGCACCTTGTCATATGCCTTTTCCAAATCGACAAAACTTAAATACAGATCTTTGTTATATTCCCATGCTTTCTCGACTATTTGTCGTAAAGTGAAGATCTGATCCTGACAGCCTCTATTTGGCCTGAATCCAGCTTGTTCTTCACCAAGCTTTTCTTCCACAATTCTTCTCAACCGTTTCTCAAGTATACTTGCATAGATCTTGCCAGGAACACTCAGTAGGGAAATACCTCTGTAATTCTCACATTCAGTTTTATTTCCCTTTTTATATATGGGTACTATGAGAGCTCTACTCCAATCATTGGGAATTCGTCCCTCTGTCCAGGCTTTCTGAACTATGCAGTGCAGCCACTGTAAGACTCTTATACCACCATACTTCAGCATTTCTGGTCGAATATCATCTACTCCTGCTGCCTTTCCACATTTCAAGCCTTTGATGGCTTTTTCTACTTCAAGTATGGATATGTATTCCTGACTGCATACCTGGTCAGCGTTTTTTATCACTGTGCTGTCATCACTGCTTGTTTCATTTAGCAGTTTTTCAAAGTAATTACTCCATACTTCAAGGATATCTTTTTCTCCTGTTTTCATTTCACCTTTATCATCTCTAATTCCTTTTACAGCACTCTTTCCTCCATTCCTAAGCTTCTTCAACAACCTCCAGAATATTTTGCCACCTTCTTGATATTTATTTTCTATATTCTTGCCAAAGTCCTCCCATGACTTTTGTTTAGCAAGTTTTACACACTGTTTAGCTTTCTTACATTTGTCTCTGTATTCTGTAAGAGTAAAAGCTGACTTATTTGCCAGGAACTTTTGATATGCTTTCTTCTTTTCCTTCACTGCCTCTTTAACTTCCTGTGTCCACCAGGGAGTTCTGATTTTTTTATCCTTGCACACAACCTCACCACAAGCCTCTCTGGCAGAATCAATCAATGTTTCCTTCAGAGTTTGCCACTGAATCTCCAAGGTTTGATTCCTGTTCTCAAACTCTTTCATTTTCTTTTCAATAATATTTCTGTATTTTAGTCTACAGTTCACATCTGAGAGCTGCTCAACTTTTATTCGCTTTAAAAGTTTCTTACATGTTATTCTTTTCAATATGAAATTCAATTTTATCCTGCTCAAGACTAAATAGTGATCACTTCCAATTTCAAATCCTCTGTACACTCTGGTGTCCTGTACCAAGGAGAAAACATCACTATCAACAATAACATAGTCAATGAGACTTTTCTTATTCCTAGCCTCTTCTCTCCATGTGAATTTGTGCACATTTTTATGTTGGAACATGGTGTTAGTAATAACCAGTCCATGTCCTGAGCAGAAATCCAACAAGTATTTGCCATTATTATTAGCTTTGCTCTTTTCTCCAAATTTTCCCAAAATATTTTTGTATGTCTCACAATCATTTCCTACTCTGCTATTTAGATCCCCAACAAGGACCAACTTTTCCTTTTTCATTGTGTCAGTTGCTTTTTCTAAAGCCTCAAAAAATTCCTCCACTTCTACCTTAGTAGAACCTTCTGTGGGACCATAGGCACAAATAAGTCTCATTGTCCAGTTCCCCATTCTCATATTTGCCCACATTACTCTACTTGAGACTGACTGCCATTCAAGAAGATTAGCCTCGTATTTTGTGTTGAATACTATGGCTACTCCTTCTTTTCCTTGATTGTCATTGCCTGAATATAACATTTTGTATTTATTGCTCAGAAAGATCTCACCAGTTTTGGTCTTTTTTGTTTCAGTCACCCCTATTATGTCGATCTGGTACTTATCTAATTCCTCAGCTAGCTCCATTTCTTTGCCATTCAGGCTTCTTACGTTGATAGTACCGATCTTTAACTCTGGTGATGTTGAGTTGGGGTTTGTTTTCAGATTTGTTCCAGTAGCTGACTTTTCGCTGTTCGCCCTGGTTCCCTGGCGAAAACAACGGGGGCCTTGTTTAACCGGGCGACGCCCCAGCCGGCATGAAATTTTGTCATGTTGTACCATCATTCTATATTTTGGTTTAACCAATAAGAATACAATTTGGTCGGCTAAATCCCAAATTGCCAGCCCATCCTCGTCCGTTCAGTATCCAAGTAGATACCCAACAGGGTGCACCACGAGAAGGTGAGGATTGGACATTAGGTCAGAAGCCCTGGTCGGTTCTCCGCATTCCTTTAAAGGCTATGTGGAGGTCTCCTCTCAGTTATACAGCTTTGACCCTTAAGCACCCCCAGCATATTATAGGTTGCTTAAAACAACTCCAGGTTACAGTGAAACACAAAACAAAATGCAAAACAACCGTTAACAAATCCAAATGTGATTTCCAAGTGGAAGTCATGCCTTTGGTCTTTTTCAAAAGACATCGAATTCAGCTTCTGTTCACCTGAACTTTCACCAATCTCTAACCCAGATGGCATCACTGTCACAGAACCTAATAAAGCTGACCCCCTGGCATTATTCATTCCTTGCAACTTGCACATAGATGACTCATGCAAATCACCTCGTACCATACAAAAATTGGAAATCATATGCTTCCTGTGATCTTTTGGCAATAAGATATCAGAAGGATCTTAAATAAATTAGAGCTCAAAAAGTCTTCCACTCTCCAACAGTGCTGAAAAGCTGAAGACCAGAACTAATACTACCTGTTGTCCTATATAATCTCTAAAGCCTTTAACACTCAGCTTGCACGTATCCCGATACATGGAAGCAAGCATATATCTGGCCTGTTCAAAAAAAAAAAAAGAGGAGAAAGATATCTATTTCAAATTGCCGACAATCATCATCACCTCAGTTTCCACCTGCAAAATATGATAATCAGTATGGATTTTGCAACTCTAGATCAACAGCAGATCTCTTAGCCTAAATCATTCACCACTGGACTAATGTTATGGAAAGGTGTAAAGAAATGTGCTGTTGTTCTTGACATTTCCAGAGCATATGATTATGTCTAGCATAAGGGATGTCTCAGTAAACTGCCATCCTCTGGTCTACTTTTCACCCTCTGTAATTGGGTAGCCAACTTCCTCTCTCTCTCTCTCTCTCTCTCGATGAACTTCACAACTAATGCAGAAGTATTTTCAAGGTTCTGTTCTATCACATACCCTCTTTCTCCTGTACATTAATGACCTCTCATTGACCAATAATCCTATCTGCAGTTTTGGTGATGATAGTACCCCATTCCTTCTACTCACTGAATATACAGCGGTCTCCCCTTATAATACACGGGTATGCTTTCAGCAGTTTCAGTTATCTGTGGTCAACCCCAGTCCTAAAATATTAAATGGAAAATTCCAGAAATAAACAATTCACATAAGTTGTAATTGCACGCCATTCTGAGTAGCATGATGAAATCTCATGTTGTCCCATCCAGAATGTGAATCATCCCTTTGTCCAGTATCCACACTGTATTGCATAGACTACCCACCCATTATGTTCACGTAATCCTTATTTTACTTATAATGGTCCCAAAGTGCTAGAGTAGTGATGCCGGCAATTCGCACATGCCATAAATGCTTTCCTTAAGTTAAAAGGTGAAAGTTCTCAACTTCATAAGAAAAGAAAAAAAAATCATATGGAGAGGTTGCTAAGATTCTATTCACATAACTTTTTTACAGTATATTGTTATAAGTTCTATTTTATTAGTAGTTATTGGTGTTAACCTCTTATTGTGCCTAATTTATAAATTAAACTTTATCATAGGTATGTATAGGAAAAAACATAGTATATATGGGTTCAGTACTATTCGCTGTTTCAGGTATCCACTGGGATCTGGGAATGTATCCCTTGTGGTTAAGAGTGGGGGGGGGGGGGTACTGGAAAATCTTCTGCAACTAATACTTAAAATACTGACCTTCAAGGCAATTTTCATTGGGGCAAGGCTAACCCAGTCATTTCCAATACTTTCAAAACACAGTCTTACCTTCATTCTCATAAAAAAAAAAAAAAAAAAAAACCTGAACTTATTTTTATCTTCTATAATACACTGATCACCAGAGAATTAACCACCCCCCCCCTCATATCAATAGCTTCCTCAGCATTCAAAAAAGGCATTTTTTCCTGCTTAAGACACTATCTTTCACCCTCGAGTTACTAATTTTTACAAATCCCAAATGTGCCTATCATTAGACTACTGTTCACATGCCTGCATGTTTGCAATGTGCTAAAAACCTAAAAATTCCTGATGCTAACGTGGAAAATCTGGCTGATGGGTGATCTTCCCTCAATGATTCACTTCAATAACTAATTCACAAATGGTTTGATTCAGATATGTTTTGTTTTCTATGGGTATTTACATGACCACCCAATGTAGAATTGCTCTGCTTTCTGCCAGGCCTGTTAAAACATCAGTAGCAACAGATGCCTAGCCTCCCCTTTCAGTTCAACTGCAAAAACACAATGAATATGCTTCTCTTATTCCTCTTTAATTCCATCTACCTCTGTTAGCTGAACAGCTCTCCTCATGAAGAGTTCCCAAACTACTCTAGTTTCTAAATAAAAGTAGACATATTTCTTCTTTCCCAAATCCCACCTACACTTTACACACATAGCATTGATGTCTTATAGATTCTTCTATCTCTTGTGTGTGGAACTGATACATAAGTTCAGAAATGTACTTTATCTAAGTATAGAAGGTAACCACTCCTTCTTCGAGTGTCATCTCCTATCGGAGGTCGGCGAAAACCATGGCAAATTTTGAGCCATGGTTTTCGCCTCAGCCACTCTGAACAGTCTCTCAGAGCTCATGCCAGTCCAGTGTCTGATGTCTGCCAGCCAAGATTTTCTTCATTCTTCCTTGTCCTCTTCTTCCATTTATCTTCCCTTTTATAATCAATTGAAGTATCTTATATTTTTCATTACAAAGTAGGTGACCAAGATACTGCATATCTTGATCACAGTTTTCCTTCTTTTTTTATGGTATCCAAAAGTTAATGTGATTTCCCCATTTGTTCCAGTACTTCTTGATTGAACATTTTTGCTGTCCATGGGATTTTTAACATTCGTCTGTATAACCACGTCTCAGAGACTTCAAGTTTTTTTTTTATTGATGTTGTCTTCAGGGTCCAAGTTTCTGCACCATAGAGCAGTACAGACGATACATACTCTAAGTTCCAAATTTAAGTTGTATTACAGTGTTGATTTCATCAGGAGAAAATTATTTTCTTGCCATTTCAATTCTAACCTTTATTTCCATTTCTGGATTGCATTCTTCATTTAACCAGAATCCGAGATATTTAAACTTTGTCACTCTTTCTATTTGTTTCCCATTAAAAGAAAGTGCTGAATTAAGAATTAATTTCTTGTTTATAACCATAAATTTAGTTTTGGTGATATTTATATTTAAACTTAATCCCATTTTTTCACTCTCTTCGTTCACTACTTCCAGAAGATTTTGAAGATCATGAATATTGTCAGCTAGGAGAGTTGTGTCATCAGCATATCAGATGTTATTGATGATTTCACCATTTATATTAATCCCTTACTCTCTTCCTTTTATTCTTATTCTCTTCCTTAATCTTTCTTAATCCTCTTTTGGAGTAATCCTTGCTTTACTCCAAAAGAGGAGTAAAGCAAGGATGTTTACTGTTCCCTCTTCTTTTTACATATAGATTTTTAAATTTAAGATTTTTTAAAATATGGCTTCTGAATATATGTTAAAAAGAAGAGGTGACAGCGCATATCTTTGTCTTACTCCTCGTTTGATGTTAATGGGGTATGTAATAATGTCATCAACTTGAACAGATGCTTTTGGTTCCAACATAAGTTTTCAATAATCTGATGTCTTTACCATCTAATCCAATTCTTTTTAATAATTCAATCACTTTAGGATGTTGGACTTCGTCAAATGCTTTCTGGAAGTCAATGAAGCAAATGAATACTTCCTTGTTTTGGTCACTACATTTTTGGAATAAGATTTAGGAACAGAAAGAGCCTCTCTTGTTCCCAAACCATTTCTAAAGCCAAATTGGGTATCTCTGATGGTATCTTCACATTTTCTGTACATTCTTTTTTGAATTATTTTCAGAAACATTTTGAGAACATGAATCATTAGACTGATCATTCTATAGTCATTACAAGTTTTTGAGTTTGCTTTTTTAGATAACATGATGAAGATTGACCCCCCCCCCCCCAAATATACTGTTTACCAAAAATCCACAAACCCAATTCCCCACTCAGGCCTATAGTAGATGCCACCAATGCACCTTGCTATAGACTATCTAAACAGCTGGCCAACTCTCTGATCCCCCTCACCGGAAGGGCCCCTTCCTATATAAAAAACTCGACCCACTTTAAAGCCCTCACAGAAAATTTAACCTTGAATAAGACAGACATATTGGTAAGCTTTGATATCTCCTCTTTGTTTACCAATATTTCCCTTAATTGACACCTTATCTCTCTTAGAAAACGTTTTTCCCTCTGACATCTTAGATCTCTTTTCCTTTGCCATTAACTCTGGGTATTTCTCTTGGAACAACAACATCTACAAGCAGATAGGGGGAACTGCCATGGGTCCTCCCCCCTTGCCAATTTCTATATGGAAGGATTTCGAAAAATGAGCCATAGACTCAGCCCCACTCAAACCTTCTATCTGGCTAAGATATGTAGATGATGTGTTCTCTATTTGGCCTCATGGCCCAGACACGTTAGACTCCTTCCTCAGTCATCTCAATAGTCTACATCCAAGAATCCAGTTCACTATGGAAAAGGAAAAGAACAATTGTTTACCCTTCCTAGACACCTTAGTCACACGCCTGCCTAATGATACACTTACCTTCACCGTATACAGAAAACCCACACACACAGGCAGATACATACACAAACTCTCCCACCACCCCTCTCAACAATATGGCATTGTTAAAACTCTTACCAAGAGAGCCCACAATCTTTGTTCCAGTGGAACCGCCCTCACTATTGAGCTTAACCACATACACAGCACTTTCCTCTCCAATGGCTACAGCGATCACAGTATCAAAAAAATAATCAACTCCTCCCCCATTCCCCATCCTTCTTGTCAACAAGATTTTAAAAATGCCATCACCATACCCTACATCCGTGGCACATCCGAAAAAATAGCCAAGATACTAAAACAGTACAACCTACACACAGCATATAAGGCCCACCGCAAACTTGCTACCCTTATCCGTTCTACGAAAGATCAGCTCCCTCCTCTCTCTCTGCCTGGAGTTTACAAAGTACCCTGTTCCTGTAAGCTGGCGTACTTTGGACAGACAGGCAGATCAGCATTCATCCGTCTAGAGGAACACAAGTCTTACATCTTCAAACACAACTATGGCCATTCAGGCTTGGCTGACCATGTTTTGGACACCACCCACAGGGTATCATGGAAGAAAACCACCATGCTCCACCACAGCAAATTCAAGAAAGAGAGACTTTTTTTAGAAGCAGCAGCAGCTCTCAAAAACTAACCAAATCTCAATAAATACGGTTGCATTAAGCTTCCGAAGATTTGGGAAACACTCATCACCAGAGTTCCCACCTTACATTCCAGGCCACCTACTACTGCCCTTAGAGGGCGCTCTACCTAGATAGGACTTTAGTATCACCCACGTGGTTGGGCTTAGTATTGTTTGTTATTTGTGTATATGTTACATTAATTGTTTTTGTAATCCCCGTAGATGTCCTAGTGACTAGGACGAAATATAGGAAGTATTAAATTCTAGTTTAATTCTTTTTGAGTGTTGTAAAAAATCCATTAAGCCTCCAACATGATGTCCTCACAGCACTTAAGCCTCTACACATGAACCCAAAGTTCTTCCCTCCACCTGACATGACCTGCAAAATGTCACATGCATCAATACTTGAAAATTCCCTACAAACTTGTATGTTTCTACCACATCACCTCTTATTTGTCTATTTCTCAAACTCCAAGACAAATTTCTTCTATCTATCCTCATACACACAATTCCATAAGAAAGACATCAACACATTGCAAAATAGAAAAATAACTTCCTTATTTCAACGAGTTCATGTTTTCTTCAACATTAAAGCTATACAATGTGATCAACTTAGCCACTGTACCCATGCAGCACTTAAAATTCAAATGTGTTCACCATGACTATAAGTTCTTTAGTTTCATTAAAAACTTGTAGCAAGTTCCCCATTAATATAATGGGAAACTTGCTACATATAATAATAATACTCTGCCTGCAACGTCCTCAGTCTAGCATAGAGCTGACACCCATTATCATTTGCTATCAAATCAGCTGCAGAGATAATGTTTCAGCTAAATTCCTTACCACCTTCCACAAATAACTCAATGTTACTCTCCGAGACCAGTGTCTCTTTAACTTTTTGAGACTACAGAATCTCACAACAAAAACTATTTCTTTATTGCAGAACCCTTATAAAACATTACTAGAAAGGAAATTATCACATTGAACAGTTATATGAAAAATGTTTTCATCAAAAAACATTCAAAAAATCTTCTGCTGTTTTAAAAAGAAATAAAATTTATGGTGTTTAATCATATTAGTAAATAAATTTAATAAATAATTACAGTAATATTAATGCCTTCATTGCACTATAATAACTGGTGAATAATCTAATTTTAGCAGAATGGCCTCCATCCTGCTAACTCCCCGAATACAATAAGTCTGGCCTTGCTTATCAAACCATTGATACAAGATACAAAGTTTTTTAGAATCAAACCAAGATTCTATACTCCAGTCAATTTAAATTTGATCATCCGTGGAAATACTAGTGATGGTGGTCTGTGGTAGATGGAGTTGGTGTAGTTGCAGTCAGTTGGTGGATTAAGAGTAGTGGAGACAGAGTTGTAGATCAGGTGCCCTCTCTCGATGCATCCTTGGACTCCCTGGAGATGTCAAATAATAATAATAATAATATTCATTATTTTTATTTTTATTTTTATTTTTATAATAATAAATGAGTTATATAGCCTTGTATTTGAATTAAAACAGCTAACCATTGTTTCCTTTTGAACTCTACTAGTGCATTATGAGGTTTATTCAGCTGTGATTAAGACATGAGAAAGCAAACAGATGTTATGTGACTCGTGTCTTAAGCTCACATTTTGAATATTATCAACTGATCTTCTTTCTCTTCTCTTGCTGATAATGATTCCATAACAAAGAAGAAATATATGAGTTAATAAATTAAATTTTTCTACATATGTGAACTATTATTAATAACATAACAAGATGAGTTACCAAGATGGAAACTGATATGCACATATCACACACACATGAAGAAATCAAGTATGTTGGGAAGATAGAGAGGATCATCAAGTATTCTGATAGGGAGATGACAATCTGTGCAAGACCAATGCTAGTAGAAACACCTTAGCCTGTCCTTCTGCTTTATTGTTGCAAATGGAAGAAGGGAAGTCAGTTTAACTGTGATTACTGAAGTTTTCAAGAAAGACAATCTCAATGCTAATTTTTGGACAACAGAAAATCAAGCTTAAAAATACAAAAATTTGAAATATGTAAAAATATTATTTAAAATAAAGAGGCAATAGGCTTCATTTCGGTGATGTAAACATTATTTAAATTAAGGGGATATTAAATCCCACATTGTTTTAAAACCAAATAAGAAACTCAAAGATCGGAATCAAAGAATTTCATGCCGAATATAGTAACTATAAACGTATCGGCGACTACTAGTGTAAGCTAAAGCACGTAGTTCAACTATGTAGTACAAACTAGGGCAACTTGTAGCAAAGGTGGAGAAAGTTCTGATTGCTATCCCTATACCCTAAGTATTATACTTTGGTCTAGCTACTCACTGATGAGATCTCAATAAAGATCGAAACTGGTCTAGGTAGTGACCTCCCACCATAATGTATAACATCATATATCTCCTAGGAGATGGGTTTTACATTACGGAAAATACTAGGAATAACGATCAGAACTTTCTCCACCTTTGCTACGAGTTGCCCTAGTTTGTATTACGTACTTGAACTACGTGCTTTAGCTTACGCTAGTAGTTGTCTATACGTTTATAGTTACTATATTCGGCATGAAACTCTTTGATTCTGATCTTTGAGTTTCTTATTCGGTTTTAAAACAATGTAAAAATATCTCAAAATTAACATAAAAGTCAGTAAAATCCATGCATGAATCACAAGATGCTTTGGGGAAGGAGAAGGGGGAGGATTGATTAGTCTTTTGTGACAGTAGGAGGAATCCAATATTCCTTTGTATATTATATTATTCAAATTGTCTGACACTTTTGATTTTGGGGGGGGGGGGGACTTAAAAATCATACAAGCTAATTCATTGAAGAGTCCCTGGTGGAAGGAAGTTCAATAACTTGAATAGAAGATATGACTGTTGCAATTGAATACGAAAGGTAACAATTATTCTTTGATAATATAAACATTTTGCTGCATTTATTTCTATATGCAGCATCATTAATATTTAAGAATCCTCTTAGAGTCTAAAGACACATTTTTGCATATCTTATCATCATGATCAAATTCCTGATATGTATCCTCAAGGGGTGTACAGGATACGATAGTGAAAATCTTATATCATTACCTCCTATCTACAATTTTCCTCCAAATCAATCGTTACCCGTCAAGATCATTATCAGATCTTATATTTCTATCTTCCAAGGCACTTTTTACTGTATCAATCCACCTATATCTTGGTCTTCCTCTGGGTCTTCTTCCTGCCAACCTGGCAGAGAACGTTTGTTTTACTATTCTTTCCTCGCCCATTCTGTTTAAGTGACCATACCGCATTGGGATTAGCTCAGCTAACACATTCCTGGAAGCTAACAATGTCAAGTTCCTTCCTAATGTCCACATTTTTATATGATATTGCCGTTGATGTCATCTGCTCATGACCCTAAATTTTTCTCGGGATTCTCATATCTGCGGTCTCTAGTCTTTGGTCAAGTGTTTTACTTCTGACCCAGCTCTCAGATCCATAAGTTGAAATTGGTTTGAACACTGTCTTGTATACAGCTAATTTAGTGTTTTGATTAATTTCTCTCTCCATATAAATTTGTTCAGTTGACCGCCTACCACACCAGCTTTGTTGATTCTGTTGTCTATTTCCATATTTAATTTACCATCTTCACTATAAACTGTGCCTAAGTAGCTGAAATGTCTCACTTGTTTTGTAGGTTCTCCATTCACAATGCAGTTGATATTTTCAATTCTTCTGCCTATTTTCATTGTCTTTGCTTTGTTATTTCTGAGCTTCAACAACCTCCATAATATGTTGCCACCTTCTTGATATTTATTTTCTATGTTCTTACAAAGTCTTCCCATGACTTTTGTTTAGCTTTCTTACATTTGTCTCTGTATTCTCGAAGAGCACAAGCTGATTTATTTGCCAGGAACTTTTGATATGCTTTCTTCTTTTCCTTCACTACCTCTTTAACATCCTGTGTCCAACATGGAGTTCTGATTTTTCTATCCTTGCAGACAACTTCACCACATGCCTCTCTCGCTGAATCAATCAATGTTTTCTTCAGGGCTTGCCACTGAATCTCCAAGGTTTGATTCCTGTTCTCAAACTCTTACATTTTTCTTGAATAATGTTTGTGTATTTTAGTCTACAGTTCACATCTGAGAACTGTTCAACTTTTATTTGCTTTAAAACTTTCGTACATGTTCTTCTTTTCAATATGAAATTCAATTTTATCCTACTCAAGACTAAATGGTGATCACTTCCAATTTCAAATCTTCTGTACACTCTAGTGTCCTGCACCAGTGAGAAAACATCTCTATAAACAATAACATAGTCAATGAGACTTTTTTAATTCCTAGCCTCTTCTCTCCATGTGAGTTTGTGCACACTTTTATGTTGGAACATTGTGTTAGTAATAACCAATCCATGTCCTGAGCAGAAATCCAACAGGTATTAACATCTCTATAAACAATAACACAGTCAATGAGACTTTTTTTTTATTCCTTGACTCTTCTCTCCATGTGAATTTGTGCACATTTTTTGTTGGAACATCACATTAGTAATAACCAATCCATGTCCTGAGCAAAAATCCAACAGGTATGTTGGATTTCTGCTCAGGACAATAGAAATCCAATGTTATTAACTTGGCTCTTTTCTCCAAATTTTTCCAAAATATTTTTGTATGTCTGACAATCATTTCCTACTCTACTATTTAGATCCCCAACAAGGACCAACTTTTTCAAATTATACATTTTTGGTCGTTTTATAATAGAAATACAATTTTATTAATACAGGCCAGTATTTTACAATAAAAACATTTATTCAAACCTACCAGTTTCGCCAGCAAACTGTCTGGTTTTTTCAAGGCGTTACGGAGATATGAAAGTTAGTAAATGCAAATTAAAAGGAACATAAAAAACGTTGTAAACCAAACTAGTATCTATAGTTACACGTTTCGCGTGACAGAGATGACTTATTATTCTTATTCATTATCACACATGCGTGTTTGTTGTAGACTTGTAATGTGATTACTGGCTAGCTGCAGTTCAGATTGATTGAGAGAGAGAGGATCAAGTTTTTCCACGAACTGTTTAGAATTACACCCTGATTTCCGTTGAAGTTTCCGCCGGTTATTAGTACTATTGTGGCTTCCTTAAATACACGATGTCTGTAGTCGTCATCGAGATATGGCATGGAGCTGTTTTGCCAATCTATCGTGTGGTTAGACGTGCAGAAATGATGTGCTATGCCGGAAGAGATGCTTCTGTTGTGGTTTACATCACCAACATGTTCTTTTTGTCTAATTTCTAAACTTTGTGAAGTTTGTCCGATGTAGGCAAGACCACAGGAGCAGGGAATGTAATATACTCCTGGATATTTGTAGAACGGAACTTTATCTTTTGGAGATCCTAAAACTTGTCTGATGTTGGTGGTTGGTTTGAGGACCACTCTGATGTTGTGGGCTCTTAGTATTCTTGCTTTGTATTCTTAGACCAGTATTTTACAATAAATGTTTTTATTGTAAAATACTGGTCTATATTAATAAAATTGTATTTCGACCAACTTTTTCCTTAACGAAATGAATAAAAATCTAAAGAAAAGGCTTATTAAGTGTTATATTTGGAGTATGACTTTATATGGGTCAGAAACATGGACAATTGGGGAAGAAAGAAGTTAAAATGTTGGAGGCATTTGAAATGTGGTTATAAGAAGAAGAAAGCATAACTGGTAGGACATGTATTAAGAGGCAACAGCATACTGCAAAGAATGATAGAAGGGAAAATTGAAGGAAAGTGACCAAGAGGAAGGAGACGACTAATGATGCTTGATGATATAATGGGCACAAGAGGATATCAGGAAATGAAGGAGGAAGCAAGAGACAGAGGAAATTGGAGGAAGAGAATCTGCTGAGGTATACCATTGGACCTGTCAAGAGACAGAACACTAACGATGATGATAATTCAAGCTAAACACCAAAATACAGAGAGATCAGTAAGCAACAACATCATAAACAAAGAGTTCATGAAAACTGCAGCTGATTCACAGGGGGTGTCATATCACTAAAATCATCATGTGAGTGTATGCAGCATCATATAAATTGGTCATTACTGAAAATTGTCATATGAGCAGAACATAAAGTGAAGCATCATAAGATGGATTATTATTGTTAATCTGATAGACATTAAATATAATTAAAAGAAATGGTTAAAGGAAAATACCTACTCTTTAGTATTTTATCACCACCTGGCACATGTTCAAATATTTGAACCATTTCTTGAGAAAATTTTCTCACATCTCGTTTGTTTTTGTATTCTTTAACTGCAGAACAAAATCTTACATAATCTTTACTGCAACCCAAAATCGATTTTACCTATGAAGAATTTTTAAAGCTTTCATTAATATGAATATCTATGTATTCTCAATAAATAAATAATAAATATATCTTAATCATAATCTATGTATTCATCTATATTACTTTTTTCACCTGCCTCTTCAATTTTAGGCATATTTATATTGCAATGCCAGTGCACTTATTAGATGTTTTATCTGTCCATCAATACATACAACTCTAGCTGGATGGACTGCAATAAAATGTGTTATTTGGGATCTTTACCTAAATTAAATAATTCATCCCAATTTTATTTAAACTGATGCATTTTTAGTGACAAAATAACATAGTAAAATCAACAATTAATGAACTGTAGAAACCCGCATAAATGGTTCTCAGTTCAATCGCTATGACAATTCAATTTTGATGATTCTCCCTGATTATTTTCATACTGATAAAGTACAATAAGTTTGGTTTTCAGCAGTTTTATTATCTTATTAAATAGAAAGGGATGTTAAAGATCCAACATGATTTCAAAGCCGAAGTACAAACTCTGAAAGTTTCAAAAATTGAGCAGAGAGCTTATGAGAATACAATCCTCATCAACGGAATTAGATGCACTACTTAAAAAACATGGGCATTGCCCAGGCTTCCATATATTTGAGTTTTATTAGTGCTTGGTCTCTGAAGAGAACCAACCAAGTCGAAACAGCTGTCAGACCAATGAAATCCTTGGCAAGGGACCAATCGGTTCTTTGCCAAGGCCACTAGGTGCAACTTCTGTCTGCCCAGGTTTCCACCACTCTCACATCCAGATGGTACCATAGTTACCTCACCTAAAGACAAGGCTGATTTACTGGCATCACTCTTCTATTCCAATTCCTGCAGAGTGGAGAAGTGGAGAGCAAAGTTCCCTCTACTCCACTAAGAACAGCTTCTTCTATGTCACTGAGTCTTCCACCAAAAGGAAATCCAAAGAATCCTTAATAACCTGAACACATGACATCTGGTCCTGATGGTATCCCACTTATTGTATTAAAAAATGTGCCCCAGAACAAACACCTATCCTGTAATGCCTTTTCAATCTATTCAACTACCATCTACCCTACAACATGAAAACAGGCCCACATCTAGTCCATTCCAAAGAAAGGTCATAAAAGTCAACCAACGAACTATTGTCAAAATGTTTTCACTAAAATTATGGAGGTCATCAACCACTAACTCTTGAACCACTTAGAGACCTGCCAACTAATCAGTGACCAGCAGTACTGATTTTGCCACTCATGAACTACAGCTGATCTTCTTTTCACCACCACACCCTCTGGACTCAATCCACTGAAAAATTTGGAGAAACTCACATGGTTGCCCTCAACATTTCAAATGCATTTTATCGGGTTTGGCACATAGGCCTACTTAGTAAACTGCCATACTATGGTCTGCCTTCCACACTCTGCAAATGGATTGCCAACTTTCTTACTGGTTGACTGGTTGCTCACTATGTGTCATGGTGGATGGCTTCATCTCCTCAGATTTCCCCACCAGTGTAGGAGTACACTAGGGTTCTGTTCTTGGACCTACTCTCTTCCTCTTGTATATAAATGACCTGTTCTCACAGACTTCCAATCCTATCCATTGCTTTGCCAATGATAGTATATTCCATTCCTCCTTTTCATTTGACAAACCTTGTAGTGCTCAAGTATTAGAATCTTCAAGATCCATCATGACCAGTGACCTGAACTCTGATCTCCTAGCTATATCCCAATAAGGCAAGAGCAACCTAGTTGATTTCAATGCTACCAAAACTCAGTCCTGTCTGATCTCTCGCAAGAAAGAGCTAATACCCCTTCTCCTTACCTTCAATTATACTGAGATATCCAAACAAAATCAGATTTTTCTTCTTGGACTAACTTGCACCTCTGATCTTTCCTGGCACAACCACATTTCAACTACAGCTTCTGCAGCAGCCAAAGAACTTTGCGTACTTTTTTGACCAAGACACTACTTCACAACCTTTACGGGTGCTAACTCAATACAAATCCCAAATCTGCCCAACTTAGAAATATTGCTCCCATATTTGGGGAGATGCTCCAAAATCCTCTCTAAGATTGCTCAATTCTATCCAGAAGAGGGAAATCCAGCTAATCATTGATCCCTCTCTCACAGACATTCAGTTTCAGCCTTGTGCCTCTTCTACAGATAGTTACATGGACAGTGCTCTGCTGAATTGGACACTATTATTCCTCCACTCTTCTCTTCTCTAAAATCATTAGAACAGCAATTCTATCCAGAAGAGGGAAATCCAGCTAATCATTGATCCCTCTCTCACAGACATTCAGTTTCAGCCTTGTGCCTCTTCTACAGATAGTTACATGGACAGTGCTCTGCTGAATTGGACACTATTATTCCTCCACTCTTTTCTTCTCTAAAATCATTAGAACAGCAGCAATGCTAACCAACATTCTTTTACAGTCCATCTTGAAATTCACTGAGCCAATTTTAATTTCATCTACTTCTGTTCTTTGGAACAGTCTCCCACAACTCTGCCTTACCCAAAGATTACAATCTTCAGCTGTTCAAACAAAATGTGAACAGTTCCCCCCCTTTCTTTTATTCCTTTGCCCACACATGGCACTAATGTGCTATAGGTTTTTGTGGCCGTTCATGTGTGGATCATATATATATATACATATATGATAGATGCCTGGGCAGTGCTCATACCTTTTAAGTAGTGTAAGCTAATGCAAATGATGACAAGGATTGTATTCTCATAAGTTCTCTGGTCAAATTTTCAATATGTCTATATACTGTTACACCTGATATCTTAGGAATATAGTATTCTCAGCCATCATGGTGTAACATGAAGAATAAATATCATAAATTAAAACCCCTGCATAAAAAAATGAATTATTTAATGGAAAATTTCTTGCATCCAGTAATATGTATAAAACGTAAGGGTTGTTGTTAAAGTAGCTGATAAAGGAAGGAATGTATTAATATTGTAATATGACTTAAAATAAGGAATTCTAACTAAATAAGTAGCTAACAAAGGAAAGTATAGATTAATATTGTAATACGATTAAAAATGAGAGAGTTAAGTAAATAAGTAGAAAGGGGTGAGTCATAAAATACGTTATGTGAGAGATTAAGTTATTAAGTAGAATTCATAGAAAAAGTTTGAAAGGGGATTAAGTCAGGCTAGCACAAGAAAAGCAAAGCTATCGCTTAGGGCCGATCCCCAGATTGAAACATTGAGAACGGGCTTGCCGATCAAATGACGTTTGGTGGGAAAATGCCACCCTAATTGGTCGATGATTAAAAAACAAGTAGAAGGAGGAGAAAGGAAGTAAGAAAAGGTGCCGTTAGGGGAGCAGCTAGAAAAGGGTTGGTAACCCCCTGGGGAGGACTTTTTTTTGGATAGTCGCTTTTGGCCTTGGAGTTTGGTTTTGGTTCCGGTGGAGTTCACGGGGTTTTCCTGAGTGGTGACAGGGGTGATATCTCCTCGTCACAACACAGAAACGAAAGTGAGCGGGATTTCGATTCCCGTTTTCCTGAGTAGGAAGCAAAGAAAATTTTGCCATAGAGTCCTAGAAAAGGAGGGATCTTCTTCGTTTCGATGCTAGTGATAACTACGCAAAGCAGAAAGCTGTAAAGAGATCGATGTCCTCGTTGCTGATTAGTAGAGCAAGTATATGTGTGTTAAAGTATTCCAGAGTTACGAGAAGTTATACCAAAGGTTCATTTGGAAAAGAATAAAGGCCCATACGAAAAGCTCAAGAAAGGTACTGTAAATCATAACCTATGTTAACTAGAAATTTGTCTGTGGAAAGTATCGTGATTCCAATACAGAACTGTTGAAGTTATACTAGGACTTCAGTATATGATAGCATGTGTTATGTGTAGATTGACTAGTGTTAAAGATTTGTGAATAGTTAAGAGTCCTAAGGTAATTTTGCATGTCTATTATATTGCACAAGATATTTAAATGACATAATTGTGTGTTAGTGCAAATAACGGTATAACGGAACAGTGAATTAAGTAATTACGTATCCTAAGAATTGAAATGTCACAAGTATGTGTTAGCAGTGAATAATTTGTTAATCTACTTCAGTATGAATAATCAGATAGTGTGAATTGATCTAATTTGTTCACATCAGGTGAATTTATGAATTAATGTGTATGGCGGCATAATCACAAATAGCCATATTGCTTGTAATGATTTAATGTTAGTCTTTAAGTATTTTAGTTTAGTATTTGAATTGTACCATGTTTAGAAACTTAATAAACCTTTTGTTCAACGATAAAAGAGTTGTCTGATGTTGCTAATCCAATGCACCGCTTAAAATCATCGTACCTAATCACGCGGGAAATTTAATGTTGAGGAAAGAGATTAAGGGTCACGACTGCAATAATATTTAAATACTAAGAGATATATTCGAGATTGACTTTCTCCCTATTCATGACAACATAAATGGTGCAGTTGATAACCACTTGAAAATATTGTACTTAGTCACGTGGAAAATTTAAGTTGAGAATCGAGTTAAGTGTCACGACTGCAATAGTTACACTTTCAGATATATTTGAGTTCTTTCTCCTTGTTTATGTATGTAATATCCTAAACTAAATATCCCAAAAGGTGCAGTATAAATACAAATATTAGGGGTACTATGGGGAGCAATAACTTAGATGTTGGTATAAGTTTTGGTAAAATCTCGGGCATAGAAGTTAGAAGAATATAGATAAAAGGAATTTGTAAGATTAGAGCAGAAATCGTAAATTGGGACACAACAATATATTAGCTTTAAAATAAGATTGAATCTTTAATATCCCTCATTTCTATTTAATTTACAGCAGCAAAATGAAACCATATGGCTCGTTCTTCAAAAATTTATTATCTTACTTCCTTGATAATAACACTACAACATAAATTTCTGTCTCATTAATAAAACTACTACACAATCTGAATAAAAGGCAAAAATAAATAAATTCACTAATGCCTTTTGATTCTCCAAAGAGAGCAGGTGAAAATAAAAAGGTTCAGAACTTAATTCTCATAAACCTCCTTTGTGCAATACATAACACTTATACATGTAAAAGTGGAAGTCATATCTATGAATATGTAATTCTAGAACAGAAGATACTCCTCGGGGGGGGGGGGGGTATTATTTATGCTGTGACATTGTGACATTGAAGATTTGTGATAAGGTGGTCTATCTAGTGAGAAGTTAAACATTTATTTTGAGTTGCATAAAGTTTACTAACTTCCTCAGTACAGTACAGTATAACAAGTAATTTGCTACTTGGGTGGCAAATTACAGTTATCTTACAGTTTAAAAATAACTGTATTCATTTATGTATAATACAAAGTTTAACATTGAGACAAGTTCCAAAATGTAATGTATGTATTATACATATATATCAAGGCACAAAATCTTATAATTTTCAAGTGAAATGTTGAAATTACTTCCAGCATTAAAAACATGCTGAAAATAAACAAATATCAATTTTTAACTATCACTAAGGGATGTTACTTAGGCATGGGCATCACTACCACATTGAAAATGTGGTAAACTAGAGAGAGTTTACCAAGCAAGAGGACTGAACATGCTCTATTTTCGATACACCAAGTGTAGGTCCTGGGGGATTCCTATGTATAAAAGTCATTTTGGTGAGATATTTCATCAGCAGTGCCAAGACAAGCACATTTCTCACAAGATATCTTGTCAGCCTGTCAAAGTGGATGCACTAAACATTTCAATGTAAGATGCATAGCAAACAAAATGACACAAGGCACTTAAAATTACTGTGCGAGACATTTGAGATTCACATTTCAAACTATCATCTGAATACCATCTTACAGAAAATGCTATATCTCTAATGCAACAGATAATACTGACAATGATGTTATCTGGGAAGAAGACACCTGTGAACAAAAGTGATGAAAACCCTGTGAATGATTTTGACAATAAAGCTCCAAGTTTTACTGATGATCCAGCATCTGTTTGAGAGTGACAAATTTTGAGGAGTTTAAAGAATACAAGATTATGGAGATGAAGAATAGATGAACAACTCTTTGAAGCAATAAATGCTATTTGTTTAGATATTAAACAAATTTAGATATTAAAATATCTAAATATTAATTTTTAGATTTTATACAACGTTTTTAAATTTTACGTAAAATGCTGGGGTGTCACCTTAAAAAACTGTATAATAAATACAATATAGGTCCATACTGATTTCACAGTCTGCACATTATACTGCTAATACTTCAAATGCCATCACTTAAAATTTGAATCTTATATTGCATTTTTTCTCCCGAGATTCATCTTTCAAATTATGGATGCATGTGATTGTATAACAAATGGTCTTAAAATCATACCCAAGATCTTTTAACAAACGCTGACATTTGAAAGCACTCTCCATTTCAGAATACTAATAACTAATACATGCTGTCTAATAATATATAGATAAATTTGTGAGTCACTTAATGGTCAAAGCCATATAACTGGAAGGAGGACCTCCAGATCACCTTTCAGGAATGCGAAAATTCAACTGAGGCTTCTGACCTAATGCTTAATCCTCACCTTCAAGTTGTAGGCCCCCATTAGCAGGCATCTACTGAGTACTGAATGAACGAGGATGAGCTGGCAATTTGGGACTTAGCCGACCAAGCTGTACTCTCTACTGGCTTCAACCACAAATGTATGAAGGTACAACATGATGAGATTTCATGCCAGATGGGTGCATTGCCCAGTTAAACAAGACTCCTGCTGTTTTCTTCAGGGAACCAGGGCAACAGAGAAAAGTCAGTTACAGGAACAAGCTTTAAACTCAGTATCTAGAAGAATAATAACAATAAACCCCACATAGACGAACTGAAGATAGAGACCATTATATAAGTAGTATTAATGCAAAAGAAATTAAACTTGCAGAAGAATTGGAAAAGTACCATGTGGACTTAACTGGCATTACAGAGACAAAGAAGACAAAAACAGTGAGATCTTACTAAATAATAAGAATATAGGACTTTATATTCAGGCAAAAATGATCAAGAAAAAGAAGGAGTACTGATAGCATTTAATACCAAACATGAAGATAAACTTCTTGATTGGAAGGCAGTTTCAAGTAGAGTTATGTGGGAAAACTTCAAATGCAGAAATGGACAATGAAACTTATTTATGCCTATGGTCCCACAGAAGGTTCTTCTAAGGAATACGTGGAGGAATTTTTTGAGTCATTAGAACAGGTAGCTGACAAAGAGAAAATGGAAAAAGTGGTCCTTTTGAAGATCTACAACACAGCAGAGTAGGAAATGAATTCCATAAGGCATATAGGAATGTTTGGGAAAAATCTGGAGAAAAGGACAAATTAATAAGAATGGCAAGCATTTGCTGGGCTTCTGCTCAGGACACAGACTAGTCATTACTAACATCATGTTCCAACATAAAGATATGCACAAGTCAAGTGGAAAGAAAACACAAGAAATAAGGAAAATTGTCACTGACTACATCATTCTTGATAGTGATATCATCAAGCTTGTACAGAATACAAGAGTATACAGGATAAAGCTAAGCAGGATAAAATTGAATATCACATTGAAAAGAAGGGTATGTAAGAAAGTTTTAAAAAGAATTTGAAATAGCTGACCAGCTAATACACGTAAACATTAGACTCAACTAAACAAACATTACTGAAGAAAGAAAGAATGAAACAGTTCAAAACAAAAACCAAACTATGGAGTCTTAGTGGTAAACTCTGAAGAAGACATTGACTGATTCAGCTATGAAGGCATGTGGTAAAGTTGCCTGCAAGGATAGAAAAATAAGAGCACTATGGTGAACACAGGGTAGTTGAAGAAGTAGTCCTAGAAAAGAAGAAAGCATACCAAAAGGTCTTAGCAAAGAAGTTGGCAGATACCTTAAAAGTATGCAGAGAAATAACGCAAGAGAGCTAAGCTATTTGTAAAACTAAACAAAAGTCATGGGAAGAAAGACTTTAATATCAGGAAGATGGCAAAATGTTCTGGAGGCTATTGAAAAAAGCTCAGAAATGGAGGAAGGGGTACGATAAAAGGAATCAAAAATGATCAAGGTAACAAGAAAACTCAAGATAAGGATATCTTAGATGCTTAGAGAAGTAGGAAAATTTCCGAAAAATGCATTTGAGGTAGAAAAAGCCATCAAAAACTGGAAATGGATAGAGCTCTCATAGTTCCTATCTATAAAAAAAGGAAATAAAGCTGAATATAACAAATTTAGAGAAATTACTCTACTCTAGTTTCTCTTTTCCCGGGTAAGATTTATGCAAGCTTACTTGAAAAGAGATTGAGAAAATTGTGGAAGAGAAACTGGAAAAAGAACAAGCTGGATTGAGGCCATAAAGAGATTGTCAGAATCAGATTTTCACTTTATGACAAATAGTTGAGAAATTATGGGAATATGACAAGGATCTGTACTTCAGTTTTGTAAGTCTGGAAAAAGCATATAACAAGGTGCCAGAGAAAAGCTTTTCAAGACACTATAATTATAATGGGAGAATGGAACATTATTCAGGGCAATACATAATCTATAATTAAGTTGTAAAGTCAGCAGTAAGAATTGAAGGAAATACAGGAAGATTGCATTGATATAAAATCAGGAGTAAGAGAAGAATGCACATTATCAACACTCTTATTCATCATTTATATGGATCACATTATGAAAAAAAGTGATATTAAACCTGATATTAGAATTGGAGATATCAAACTTAGGTCTTTGCTTTATGCAGATGATGTACTCATCTAATGCAAGTTTCCAAGATTCTCTAACTAAATTGAATAATAGCTGTGACAATTTGACATGCAATTAGCAATAAAAAGACCAAAACTAAAAAAAATAGGCAGGAGCGTAGAAAACTTCAGCTGCATTCTGAATGGACTATAGAACAAGTAAAATATTTCAGCTATTTAGGCACAGTTTTTAGTGAAGTTGGCAGGTTAAATCGGGAAATAGACAACAGAATAAGCAAAACTGAGTAGCCAGCTAAATAAATTTATATGGAATAAGAGAGAAATTAGAAAAACACCAAACTAGCGGTATACAAGATAGTGTTTAAACCAGTTTTAATTTATGGATATGAGAGTTGGGTTAGAAATAAAGCACTTGATCAAAGAACTAGACACCACAGATATCAGGGTTCTGTGAAAAATTAGGGGAAGTGAACAGATGGCATCAATGGCAGAATCATATTAAGAATGGTTTATGGCCCTTGTCAATGTGGTACAGTTAGTCTGACATTATTAGCATTTACAATGTATCAGCAGAACTAATCTAAGGTTTTATGAACATTTAAATAGAATGGTAAAGCAAAGGTTAACAAAACAGGTGCTTGGTGGTGAGATGGTAGGAAAGAGACCCAGAGGATGACCGAGGTCTGGGTGCATTGATTCAGCCAGAAGTGTCTTAGAATAACAAAATTTTAGATATGACAATATTGGAGTGGCCACAAGTAATAGATTGATTTGGAGGAAAACTGTTGATCAGAGATTAATAATAATATAAACTTAATAATGTAGTGCTGTCATAGTAACTTAACACTCCTCGAGGATACATATCAGGAAATTTTTTTTATTATTATTTGTCACCTCCAGTAAGACCAAAGACTCATAGAGGGAGGGCATCTACTCTAAAACTCTACTTCCACCACTCACAATCCACCAATTGACCGCAACTACACCAACGCTATCTACCGCCGACTGCCATCACTAGTATTTCCACAGACAATCACAAACATCCATGCTCATGGCAGGATTCGAACCCGCAGCCTCTAAACTGGAGAACGGATATGCTAACCAATTGGCCAGCCTGGCTGGCCGAGTGGTTGATGATGTATTTGTGGTAAATATGGGGGGGGGGGGTAGTCATAGAAGAAACCTCTAGAGACATTAAAGGGACAAAAAGAAAAGTATTTGGATCTTTTGACCCAATATCCACTCCTCAGTATCCAACAGTATGCTATCTACTTAGTGAATAAGTGAAAACGGATGACAGTTTGGTAATTAGCCAACCACATTCTACTCTGTATTTGCTGAAACCAAAATTATGTTGGTATAACATAATCAAAAACCACACAAATTTATGAGCACTTGGTTTATGGCCCTTGTCAATGTGGTACAGTTAGTCTGACACTGCTTATAATCTTATATCATCAATTCTAGCTAACAGCCTTAAGTTTTCACTGGCAATTTATATCAGTCCAAAAAACATTTCATGACTAACTTCTGGTCTATGATTCAATGTACTACTCTCACATATTATTCTTCTAAAGTGTTCCTAACCAAAATACAAAATGATGGTACAACATTACAAAATTTCATGCCGGCTGAGCCGTCGCCTGGTTATGCAAGGCCCCTGTTGTTTTCGCCAGTGAACCAGGGCAAACAGCGAAAAGTCAGCTACTGGAAGAAATCTGAAAGCACACCCCAACTCAACATCACCAGAGTTAAAGATTGGTACTATCAATATAAGAAGCCTGAATGGCAAAGAAATGGAGCTAGCTGAGGAATTAGATAAGTACCAGATCGACATAATAGGGGTGACTGAAACAAAAAAGACAAAAACTGGTGAGCTCTTTCTGAGCAATAAATACAAAATGTTATATCTAGGCAATGACAATCAAGGAAAAGAAGGGGTAGCCATAGTATTCAACACAAAATACGAGGCTAATCTTCTTGAATGGCAGGCAGTCTCGAGTAGAGTGATGTGGGCAAATATCAGAATAGGGAATTGGACAATGAGACTTATTTGTGCCTATGGTCCCACGGAAGGTTCTACTACGGTAGAAGTGGAGGAATTTTTTGAGACTTTAGAAAAAGCAACTGACACAATGAAAAATTGGTCCTTGTTGGGGATCTAAATAGCAGAGTAGGAAATGATTGTGAGACATACAAAAATATTTTGGGAAAATTTGGAGAAAAGAGCAAAGCTAATAATAATGGCAAATATCTGTTGGATTTCTGCTAAGGACATGGACTTGTTATTACTAACACCATGTTGCAACATAAAAATGTGCACAAATTCACATGGAGAGAGAAGAGGCTAGGAATAAGAAAAGTCTCATTGACTATGTTATTGTTGATAGCGATGTTTTCTCCCTGGTGCAGGACACCAGAGTGTACAGAGGATTTGAAATTGGAAGTGATCACTATTTAGTCTTGAGCAGAATAAAATAGAATTTCATATTGAAAAGAATAACATGTAAGAAAGTTTTAAAGTGAATAAAAGTTGAGCAGCTCTCAGATGTGAACTGTAGACTAAAATACACAAAGATTATTGAAGAAATAATGAAAGAGTTTGAGAACAGGAATCAAACCTTGGAGATTCAGTGGCAAACTCTGAAGAAAACATTGATTGATTCTGCCGGCATGTGGTGAGGTTGTCTGCAAGGATAAAAAAAATCAGAACTCCATGTTGGACACAGGAAGTTAAAGAAGCAATGAAGGAAAAGAAGAAAGCATATCAAAAGTTCCTGGCAA
>NW_028327926.1:0-44092 GCF_054136105.1 Typopeltis vanoorti
TCACTGAGTGGAACCAACGCTAAGATATATACGGTCTTTCGCCCCACTATGGAGTGGCCTAGAGATCGCCTGAATTTTTGAGATATCACCTTTACTTAAACAGTCGGTGTGTTTGACATATCAGGAATCAGAGTGAATATGATGAATCGACCGTCAGATGTGGTGATTAATACTCTTGGAGGGTAATGGATGGCAATACTCTAGGCAATGAAGTTCTAACTGAGGCTCGGATATTGCTGTTACTCTCCTGCCATGATCAGAGCTTTAATAGCTCAATAACACCTTATCCCTACACTGTCCTCTACAGATAACGGGGAAGATGAAAAGCATTCTTGCTTCGCCCCTTTAAGCCAGTCCTTATAAGGACTTTGACATATCATTGCAACCTTGTGCGAAATATTGTATGCTGTGAAGATTCGATTTACATATAAAGGTTCAAGTCATCTAAAAATAGATATATATGAATAAATCCCAAATTGCAAAAAAAATCTCCGTCCAGTCCTGTTCAGTTAGAGTGGAGGCATTATATTCTTATCTTATTATAGAGGAACAAACAGAATCTGACTGATCCTAATGCATTTTGAGAAACACTCAAAAACATTTTTTGAAAAGCCTGGATGAAAGTAGCATTACTTTAATGAAGAACGCAAGTCCCACAGGTGTGCTTTTCAAACATCAATTTTACATGATATTTCTGTACAGGATTTCGCCGTTTTGGATATCGCAGTAATTTTAGTTTATATATTAATATTAGGGGGGGATGAGACTATGACCCACGCATTCTGCTTGGAAAGAAGTTAAAGGTGCAATGTGCATTGTGACATGTAACGAGTCACGTGTTTGTAGAGGGTATGAATTAGAGGAATACGATGCTCCCAAGTCAGTGCAACTGTGTCCAGGTGAAATAGCTTCTAGAAGGGAACAGAGGGAGTTTGAAAGAGGCGTTGTGATAGGATGTCATGCTGCAGGCCCATCTGTTCGGCAAATTGTTGACAAATTGGGCCATCCCTGGTCAATAAATAGTCATACCACACTGAGATAGAATCGCAGGGAGTGAATTGCAAGTGCAACCCGCAGTGGAACTCACCACACTCACCGAACGGGAACGTCCTACGGAGGATAATAGGTAAAGACCACCGTTCGTCGGCCGAAGCATTGAATGCGGAGATCCAGGTATCGATTGGAACACGAATCTCCACAAAAACGTTTAGAACGGATGCTCACAAAATGAGTTCCATGGAAGGACCGCATTAATGCAAGACTCACATTACAGGAACCAACATGCAGCGTCGTCTTCAGTGGTGCAAAGAGCGTGTACAATGGACGTGGAAGCTTGGAAGTTGTGTTATGGAGCGACGAATCACGATACACCTTTTACCCAGCAGATGGATGGATATGGCGGATGCCCAGTGAAAGTCTCTTACCAGAGTGAGTAACCCCCGCTATGAACTTCGGAGGTTTTATATAGCATCCTATATCAGTGGACCTATAGGCATATCAGTCGAATATGCTAATAGGTGTCGCATGTGTGGGGTGCAGATGAAGACGGATATAAAAGTTTATTGATTTTCTTTGAAGAGGAAGGAGTTGTAATTATTTGGGAATACTTGATGAGGAAGGCTGTTCCAGAGGACAGAGGTAGATGGGGAAAAAAGAGTACGAGAGAAGCAGGTCAGCGATGTTTGCAGCTGCTGCTTTTCTATGAACAGAAAGTGGAGTAATCATAGTTGCTATTTCACTGAAAGAGTTACCATAAATCAGCTGTGGAATAGACACAATGCTTAAGCACTCCGTGCGTGAGACACAGATAGGAGTGAATCTGTAAGTGAGGGATCATCAATGAGCCTAATTGGCGCAATGTGTCTGAATAACATAGGATTCTAATGGAAGGTTTAGGGGCGCATCCCAAACATGTGAGTAGAATTCTGAGCATGGGCTGATTTGCGATTTGTACATAGAAATTGGTTGGGCGTAAAATAGCGTTTTAAACGAACGCGAATATCTAGTTTCTTGGATGCTGAGGAGGCTGCTTATGTGATGTATTTATACGTGAGAGATTGGTGTAAATGATAGTCCAAGCAGAGTGATCTGATCTTGTCTGGTAATTTTATATATTACTGAGATTTAGTATCTTTTTTGTCTTCTTAGTCTCAGAAACTAGAAAAAGTACCACGTGGACATAATAACAATTATGTCCAAGTGGTACTTTTCCGGTTCTCCTGTGCAAGTTCGATTTCTTTTCCATTAATATTTGTTATGCTGATTCTACTTCTTCTTATATATATATATATATATATATATATATATATATAGAGAGAGAGAGAGAGAGAGAGAGAGAGAGTTGTCAAAATGTCATTTTAATCTTACCATATTTATTTACTAAACGATAGATAACTTTCTTAAACTCAAAATTTGTGCAGGAGATGTAACTGCCGAAGTCTTCTGATAGCATTTATTTTTATTTAAATACCAAGTTATTCCAAGAAGTATATTCATAAATCCATACCCATCCACAAACCGCAAAATGGATCTAGTCATATATCGATAACTTAACTGATGTAAAATGGATGGTTACTTCACCAAATACTCTTGAGTGATGTGCCAGAACACAACAGTCGTTACAAAACATAATTCAATATATATATTAGTCATAGGGACAATAATCGCTGAATTGACGAATTAGAACTTCATTGTCTACAGCATTGCCGTCCATTACCCTCCTTGATTGACGAAATAATCCTTATATAAGGACTGGCTTAAAGGGACGAAGCAAGAATGATTTTTATCTTCCCCGTTATCTGTAGAGGACAGTGTATGGATAAGGTGTTATTGAGCTATTAAAGCTCTGATCATGGCAGGAGGGTAACAGCAATAGCCGAGCCTCAGTTAGAACTTCATTGGCTATGTTACTGAGCTATTAAAGCTCTGATCATGGCAGGAGGGTAACAGCAATGTCCGAGTTTCAGTTAGAACTTCATTGGCTACAGCATTGTAGTCCATTACCCTAAAAGGGTATTAATCACCGCATCTCCGACGAATTAATGTAAACGTTTAGCTCTTACGTAGTAATAATTGTCTACAAAATAATAGGTGTATTTAACAAAGAAACATATTTAAAGAAAAATTCGGAAAATTTCGAAATTTTTCAATTATTAATATTATCATGTTTTTTATAAAATGTTTTTTAATAAAATATTTATAAATAGAAATAAAAACTTTTAAATTTTAATAATATTTTTATTGAATTTCCGTACAATTCAAATTGCAAATGTCACTTGCTATCTGTAATAAACACGATTTCATTAAAATTAAATCTTTCTTATATGTGCATGACCAATTAATAAATTTAAATTATATTTTTTGAATTGTAATTAGTTCGTAAGAGATTACAGTATTACAAATGGAACATATATCGATTAATTGAAACAAATGAGAATTCAAGAACAAGAAAAAAATTGGATTAAATGATGCGAGTTAGCTAAATGAAGACAGATTAAAATATATTTGTTTTTATAACTATTCAATCGTTTTTTTATTATATCATAGATATACGTTTATAGAAGGCATGGGTTGTTCCAAATTTATTGAACTGCAATATAACTCTGCAGGTGACTTTCAGCTTCCTGGGGAGGTCAAACCCCTGTTTTAGAATGATACCGAACTGCACGTGAATCTTAGGAGCTCAGTGTACCATTCTAACTTCGTAGTTTAATGGCGGAAACATTTAGTGTGGTGCTGTTTCCTGTGATAAGGACTCATGATGTTCAAGTGTCTCAGGATGAATGATGATAAAATTCAATACTACTGGATAAACGAAGGTTCGCATCTTTTGACACGTTGGCGTCCCTTTCAACGAGAGAACGTAGATTGTACTGGAAATATTATTTCTACAGGGTTTGAGGAGAATCACCTGAATGTGGCCTGCACAGTATCCGATTTATAACGTTTGTAATATGAACAGTCTTTCTTCACGAATGATAATATAAACTTTCAAAAACATTGATGCTCGATAAATTGACATTTTTAAAACCAATAAAGTCTCCCTTTTAAAATTAACTTTTTCATTACAAAAACGAAGGCAGTGAGCTAATTCGGTGTCCGAGGTTATCGAAGGAGTAAACTTACGGAGCACATAAATGCAATGCGATCCACGAAACTGTCAAATATTCTTCAAACGAAGCAAAGCATTGCTGAAAAATAAAGATCGTTTTTATCAATATTTCATTAATCTAATCAAATAAAAGTTTAATTTCTTTTGTTTTTTTTTCTTGATTTTTGTTCTCTTCTACTGAACCAAAAAAAAAAAACAGAATTATGTTCATTAGGGTTTGTCATCCGTTATATCCCCCCACCCCCTCACTGGACTTCACTAATCTTTAAGGTGAGCACCTCAATGTTCTAATCCGAAACAAACGCAGTGAAATAAGTTGGCAAATTATTACTACGTTGAGCGTTTCTAACTTTCAAAAACCAGTTTGTAAGTGCCCTTAGTGAATAGTAATTTTAACGCGATGAACTTATTTGAAGTGAATAAAATGCGGTTGCATACTTATTTCTTTTCACACCATGAAATCTGAGGATCCCATAAAGCGTGTGTATTTTATCTTCTTCACTTTATTCATTTCCCAGATGATTTTAATACAAATTATAAAATTAAACGTACAATGAAAGCAATCATACAGGAGGTATTACACTCATTTGTATATCTCATATGCTTTCAGTTATCTGAGTTCACAAATGGCGATACACGATTCATAAAATTAATCGAAAGAATGAATTTTTGTAGAACTTTAAAAGTTAATATAAATATAAATGTAAGTAAAATATTTATTTTTCTTAAATATTTTTAAGAAAAATAATATTTTTCTTAAAATATTATTTTAAATTTGTTTTTAATACACCTTGTAATGAAAAGCATAACAAGGCAGAAGTAAGGGTCGAGAATCAGAAAAATTAAAAGTAATTACGAGCTGTTTGTTATTCACTTGTATAATACAATTTGTATTATACAAGTGAATTCACTTCCGCATTCGCAAGTTGATTGCGAATGAGGAAGTGAATGCATTTAATTGAAATCGTTATTACTAATCACAAAAAATGAATTTTTGCTGTTCTGTATTCTTGAATATAAATTTCCCTTTAAAAGAATTTGAAAATTATATGGGTGACGTAATGGTTAAGTAGCATCATTGGGTACGATAAGACCGGAACAGTTGATATTATGTTAATTTGACAAATACTTGTTATATTAATTTGTTATATATTACAATTAAAATGTAATTTCTGATATTAATGGAATGTTTTTAATTTTTTTAGAGAGTATTATAAATCTGAAAATAAGTTTCCCAATTATTATTGTTTATGTAAATAAATCAGAAAATGCTCGCGCATTTTTGGGATGATTGCCTTGCACCATCTTGCTTCTCGTGTAGTGTACGAACTAAACAGATTATTATAAGTTTCAAGTTTGGAAAACAGAAAACCTAAGAGGAAGAAGTACTTTACTGTATCGAATGATAAAAATGCTCTTTAGAAGTACAGATGTAGAACAAAAAAAAAGAAAGAAAGAAAACGATTCTTCTAGTTTGAAGAAGATTATATATGTATCGAATAATCAACTTTACACTTCGAAAAGCTGTAAATATTCCTCATGTTCAATATAAGTTCATTCTTCTCTCTGCCCTCATTTGCTACATTTGATAATCCCTTTATGATCTTTGTGACTCTTATTTGCAGCATCCCACAGGTTCTTTATCCCTTTGAAACCCAAGAAAACAAATCTGAGCACAGTAGTTCAGATGAGGTCGTATCAATACCTTGTAAAGAGGCCAAATGACTACCATCCTTCCAAGTCGATGTTTGTTTCAACATCCCAATTATCCTCTGATTTGCCAAAGCATACTGCATACTTGCATCTTACCACTAACAACGATTGACAGACACTATCGTTTGCTCACGCCTTCAGCCTATTCCAATCACACTGTAAATAATGTATATCAATAACAACTCCAATTGTTTGCCTATCTTTCAATCATCGTTAGCAAAGAACTGAAGATCTCCTGTGAATCCTTCTCCAATAATGTATAGATTAGACGTCAATAATCCAAGGACTGATCCCTACTGCAGGATCCATCATGAGCTCAGATTCAAATTATGGAAACATGTTCACTCAATTCGGGTGAATATTCCTTTACAGAAAATAAAAGAACAACCAAACAAACGAGAATAAAATCTGTAAAATTGCATCTTTTTCTACAGTATGCTCACTCTCTCTTTATATATAGTTCTAAAATCAAAACTTTGAAGAATTACGAAAGTCTATTTCCTTCGCTCAGAAATATTCCTGGTTTTATCACTTACTGCCAATGCACTCAAATCACGGATACATGTCTGCACGTAATTAAAACCGGAAAAGGTTAAATAAAAGTCCTATTTCTGTATTAATAATGTCGCTTATGCTAGGACATTGATGATCTGTTTTTTGCAAAACAAATAAAAAAAAATGAAGCAATTTGATTAAATGGCGTAATATTTTTATACATCGTATGAAAATCCAAAAGTAATATTTTAGAATAGCAGTAACCGGTTTAAATAAACCACTTCAAAAGTTACTTAAATATAAAGAGCCAACAGGCTTGATTTCGGCGATATAAACATTAATTAAATTAAGGGGATATTAGATCCCACATTGTTTTAAAACCGAATAAGAAACTCAAGGATTGGAATCAGAGAGTTTCATGCCGAATATAGTCAACTATAAAGTATCGGCGAATACTAGCGTGAGCTGAATGAAAGTAGTCCTAGAACGTAGTACAAACACGGAAACTCGTTGCAAAGGTGGGGAAAGTTCTGATCGTTAATCTTGGTATTTTCCATAATGTAAAATCACATTTCCTAGGAAATGTCTGCTGTTATTACATTATGGTAGCGAGGTCACTACCCAGACCGGTTTCAGCCTTTTTTGAGGCTTCATCAGTGAGTAGCTAGACCAAATTAATACCGAGTTGCCGTGTTTGTACTACGTTCTAGGACTACTTTCATTCAGCTCACGCTACTATTCGCCGATACTTTTATAGTTTTTTATACTATATTCGGCATGAAACTCTCTGATTCCTATCTTTGAGTTTCTTATTCGGTTTTAAAACAATGTGGGATCTAATATCCCCTTAATTTAATTAATGTTTATATCGCCGAAATGAAGCCTATTGGCTCTTTATATTTAAGCAACTTAATGGGTGCACCCTTTCGGACAACTCGTATAGCAGAGTATATAAGTTCTTTTCGCTATACCCTTCAGTATTAAATTAAAAATCAGTTCAACGCATATTTCACATTTCCGTTTGATTTTCAATTTATGGTGTTGAATCAATCGACCGTGAGATGCGATGATTGATTAATACCCTTGGAGAGTAATGGATGGCAATGCTGTACCAATGAAGTTTCACTGAGGTTCGGCTGTTGCTGTTACCTCCTTGGGTGATGAGTTTCGAGAGTTTGCTCTCTTGAGGTTTTTGCCTTAAGGGAGCAATTTGAGTCTCCGGAGAAAGTGTTCTCCGGTGAGGGGTTTTGTCGGTGAATGCCTTTCTTCGGAATTTGAGCGGTTCTGCTCGGTGGTGGCGTGTGGGTGGATGGCCATCACGGAGTGGAGCCAACGCTGAGATGGACGGTCTTTCGGCCACTATTGAGTGGTCTAGGGATCGTCCGAATTTTTAGAGACGGCTTTACTTACACATCGCCAATGAAGTTCTAATTGAGGCTCGGCTATGGCTGTTATCCCCCCTGCCATGATCAGAGCTTTAATAGCTCAATAACCCCTTATCCCTACACTGTCCTCTAGAGATAACGGGGAAGATGAAAAGCATTCTTGCTTCGCCCCTTTACGTCAGTCCTTATAAGGATAAGGATATTTCAATATTTATTTAGGAATTAAAGACCATATATATATATATATATATATATATATATATATATATATATATATATATATATATATATATATATATATATATTACTATTATTAATTGTTATATCATATTTATAACAATTCCTCAATTTTATATTTCAATGTTATACTCGATCTATATGCATAGCAATCATTTTGTTTCAGTTGCGAGACTGTTAGAATTTTGTTTAAATACCTAAAAAAAAAGTAAGAATTATCTTAACTATTAAATATTATTATCGAAAAAAAATTATATAATTGTGTTTTCTTACAAATTATGGATAGACGAAGGCGAAACATATGTAATATACAATCACAATTTTGGGAATATTATTAGTAACTATGACGCCAGTTTATATTATTATTGTTAGTGCTAATGGCACTTTTGTGGAATCTCAGTGTCGTTGTTGTTTTCGTTTCCAAATGGATACTCCAGGATCCACCGCTACATTATAATATCTGCTAAACGATGTTCACAGTAAAGTTTATTATTATTATTATTATTTTTTTTTATGTTGGCTGAAAATTAAATTTCGGAGTGGAAACATTTTGATAAACTTTATGAGATTGACTAACTTAACTGAACTGAGAACTAAAAGATCCTCCAGTTTTAGAAAGTATTCGAACTCAACCAAAGTGTAAATTTTGGAACATCATTCCAACTACGCTACGGAGATCTTTCATTTTGTGAAAGCAGTTTATTAAACGAAATGGTTTGGTAGATAACGTCCCATTAATAACATTCTAAGTTTAATTGGGTTCTGAAATTTAGTGGGGTGTTTTTACAGACTTGGTGAATCGGATGGTAGTTATGACGAAATTCATCATCAAATAAAGACGATTGCGCGAAACGAGTAATCATAATTGGGGACTTTAATTATCCAAATATTCATTGGGTAGCAGTAGAATCTCATGAGAAGAATGAAAATGCTGTTATTGGGTATACACGTATGCTTTTGAAGCATCCGGAAGGATGAATTTGAAGTTGTAGAAGGAGTAAACATAACCACAGAAGTGGAATCGGATCCATTAAATTGACAAATATGTTTGAAGCAAACCACAGCATTATTAAAAGCAAAGGACCTCGTTCTTGGACCTGGCAACCGAAACCATACTCGAGAATAAGGTGGTTGTCCCTATGCTTCCAGGAGTGTCCTATGTCTGTAGATGCGTGTGTTCACGGGCCGGTTTGTCTGTTCTGTGGAGGCTTAAACCCTATTTTCCGGGTAAAAACCTTCCTACTTCTGTATGAGAACGGCTAACTCACGTTTAGTCGAAAGTGACCCAGATAAAGGTTCCTCATGTCACTGACGGGAATCGAGCCCACGTCGTTGCGACAAAAGGACTTCGTCTATACCGACTACGGAGGTTCTCATATTTAAATAACATTATCAAAAATTGAAAGCGAATAATTCATCCCCCCACCCCATAAACATTAAAGGCGTCTTATACACTTCCGAATATGGCTTCAGAACTCTCACTTCTTCCGAGAAAAAACTGTTTGTTGCAGCATAAACGCCCAACGTGGAAAACTAAGCACAAATCCCTTGGTATGTGACAAACGAAACAGCATGTGTTCAAAAGAACATTTTAAAAGTCTTATATTTCCATTTCCAGCCAATTTACCGTTGACGTTGTTCATCATTGACACCCTCATAACTTGAAAGTTTTGTATACCGTATATTCACATCATGTGGGTCATCGACGGCAAATGAATCATTCGTCTTCAGTAAAGTCATTCAGTTTGAATCACATCGTAACACATTTGGCAAAAACATGGAAAAAATCTTTCTTAAAATCATACATACCATTCACTTAAAATTAAATATTACTAAAATATTTAGCAATACTCATCGTGCAAAGGAGAATTTCATTTAAACGTATACAAATCCATAAAAGTTTGTCTCCAAATAAATTCTCGACATCAGTTTAGTGAAATCGAGAAATGCATCAGAGAAAATACGCATTTACCGCTAAAGTTAAGAAGAATAAACTATGTGTTCTCTATCAATCGCAAAGTTAAATTATGCTGTGACCAATCGAAAATTACTTAAATATTTATCGTGCGGTCTAATTTACATAGCATTTTTGTATAAAAACACGAAAAAAAAAAAAAAAGTGGTTGTGCACTCATAAGGATAAATTTTATTGAAAAAAGTATGTGGTGTGCAAATCCTATTTCATGTTATGTTTAAAAAATTGAAAATTACTTTGCAAATCGACTATAATTTGCATTGGGTTATTAAAAAAGTTATGATATACATTAAAATTTTATACATGATTATACAGAGTGATCAAAAAATAACTTTCCCTCTTTGGAGGCATCTGTAGCTGAAACCAATAAATGGAATGAGACCAAATTTTACATTGAGACTTTTGAAGGCATGGGGGAATATTTCCGCGAAAAAAAAAATTAGTACCAAACGTCGCCGATAGGAAACTTTGGCGCTGGCGGAGCCGAAAAAAAAACAAGCGGATAATTACATTAAAGGCAGATAAAATGGAATAATAACATTTCGACAGCCGCGTCACTCATTCCAGCTGGATATGTGGCGCGTTACAATGAAAATAATAATAATTAAAGTAAAACAACAACTTGCGAGAGACACAGAAATTAATGTAGTGATTGAACTCACAGGAAATAATGTTTTATTCATCAGAATCTGGGTCCCTTGACCACATACAAGATTTTCAGTATGCTGACGTTTCTTGTGTTGTCTCCGCCAGCACAAAAATTTCCCCTATAGGCGAATTTTGGTACTAAATCTTTTTTCGCTGAACTCATCTCCCCATGCCTTCAAAAGTATCAATTTGGTCTTGTTCCTTTTATTGGTTTTAGCTACAGATGCCTCCAAAGAGGGAAAGTTATGGCCAACCTGTATTAAAAACTGCAAATCAAAAATTCTATTAACAATGAATCACAAGTTCGATAAACTCAGCAGAGTGCACAGCTTTTCTTGACTTTATATATAAATAAAGTTTCTAGAAATAATAAAAAAAATTGAAAGTAATTTAATTATAAAAATTAGTTAAGAAATTATAATGGTAATTAAAAATTATCTTTAATAAGCGATGAATTTACTGTTTTAAATGTCATTTTGTAAATATGAACGATAACAAAGTATGCTTCTAAAATCAAATCCTTAACCCATGTCATAATACCATGGGCTCATTTCTCATGAATTGCACCCAACAATTTTGAAACGTAGATGGGCTAAAAGGTTTGAGATCATCTCCAACCCATGATATGGAGAACAATCACGACTCTGACAATTTCACTTGAACCCTGCAGCTACTCTGCTAGTTGCGGTGTTTCGAGTCTTACTCGCCTTCTTAAAGGTGTTCGCGAACATCCATGATCAGAGTGGGGACCTGAAACACCAAGCAGGAGAAATCGCACTGAAGAAATCGCATTTTTAAATCTTGGGTGACGTCGAACACATGCAGTGAATTGCATAAAAGACAAATGATGGATAAATTAAGAAATGTATTAAGTAAAGATATTAAATTAAACTATTTGTTTACAATTTTGGTGGATGTTTCTTAAATCATCACATAGATTTCGAGTGACCGTGATTTTTCTCTTTCTTTCTTTCTTCGTTTTTTACTTTATGACAACCAGCGTATTTTAGTGATCAAAGCGAGTTGTGAAACTGAATTTATACATTCCTTATTGCAACATTTTGAAGACAATAAACAGATAGATTTAAGAAATATTTTTTACAATTGATAAAAAAATAAGATCACCATCTGTGAGCAAGAATTCAGGAACATCTAATCCTTAATCTACCCCTAACACCAACGAATAAACGGAACGGAAGATTTACAACTTTTTATAGGTCGGTTTAAAAAATAGTAAAAACTATATGTGACAGGAAAATTTAAAATTTATTTTTAACAAATGGTATGTCGTTGAAATTAACTTCGTAATCCTTAATCCTAATCCTGTGGCTTCCTCTCTTTGAGAGGGTTGCAGCTAACTAATAAGGAGATAGGAAGCAAGGTAGTTTCCCGTTGCCGTAGTATAGTTTATGACGGTAGCCGTGCGTGTGTGCACGGGACAGGTGTGTCTGTTCTGGGGGGGGGGGGTGAGAAACCCTAGTTTCCAGGTAAAAAACAAGTTTGTCTACTTTTTAAGGGTTTGAAAAGCGGAAAAGGCGGCTACATGCTTCCTTGTCGAAAATGAAATTTCTTACTCGGCCTGTGTGTGTGTGTGTGTGTGTGTGTGTGTGTGCGCGCTTTTTCATTTTCTTAATTGAAGATTTCTATTTAATTTTTTTTTTTTATTTTATTCCCATCCTTCCTCTTGTCACGGAAACATTCTGAAAATAATCACTACGCGCTCTCACTCACGTGACCTTAAAACGTGCCGTACGCTGGTGCGTTCATCTGAATGGCAATATAAAAAAAAAAAGTAGTAATCTCACTTTCTCTCTTTCCTATAACTCAAATTGGATTAAAAATAAGCATGTAAATAATAAGCAGTAAAAGATTAAGGTTAAATTCAAAAAGTATTCTTGTACAATAAATCAAAATTATTCTCATCTTCTCAATCTTCTACTGCTTATTTTTTAATCTAATTGGAGTTACAGGAAAGAGAGAAAGTGCGATTACAACTTTTTTTTATATTGAAATTGAGATGAACGCTCCAGCGTGCGATACGTTTTAAGGTCACGTGAGTGGGAGCGTGTAGTTATTATTTTCAGAAAGTTTCCCTGACAAGAATTTTAAAATTTTAAAATTTAAAAATTCTAAAATTTAAAATTTTAGCTTATGTAACTTAGAAATAATTTTATCGAGGATATGTATGTACAGTCTGCCCACCGTTGAGAGAACCTTAGCTGGCAGAGTGTCAAGAAAAATCAGCTCATGTTGAAAAGGAGAAAGGAATGAGGCGATATACGTATTCGTCACCAACACGAAATCACATGCTTGATATGTAAAATTTTCCAATTGTATATATAGTGACCGCATGCTATTGTTAGCATGAGCTGAATGCGTGTGAGAGCTAATTTTAGAGCGCCAGTACTGGATTACTGCGCTATGGGAATCAGGCAAATTGTAGCTCAGACTGTTGTTCATGTGTGAAGGGTCCAGAACTATTTGTTTGGTTCTACAATTCGTCTTTCAAATTCATCCTTGCATATATATAAATCGGTTGTGTGGTCCCAATCAACATGGTGTTGACATTCTTCAAGTTTAGAGTTGGCGGAGAAAAGAACATGATTGGAAAGAGCGCTTTCTCGTGTTCTACTGTAGGAGATGTCACATCTATGTTCCTCAAGACGTAGTGAAAAAGACGTAGTGAAAGAACATGACTGTGGTCGACCTTAGTAAAACTAAGGTCAACCACAGTCGCACAAAACTTTATAAACACCAGGAAAATGCAGTCGGTTGTGTTTTGGTTTTGGTCGACTCAGAAAAGAACGAAGTTTTGGCAGAGTTGTATAGTCGGTTTTTATGTTGAATTTCTTCAAAATCCTAGATAGTTTTGGGGTAAGAGAGCTAACAAATGGTAACTGAATGTGAGTGATAGGGTTAGATTCATCTTCTTGTCGCGGTTGTTGGCGTGGTCTCAAACGTTTTGTGATGTTATGAGATGAATATCCATTATTTAAGAAGGTGGTTTTAAGGAAATTAAGTTCTGTTTGAAGGTCTTCTTCTGTGGAAGTAAGACATCTTGCAAGATGGGAAAGGATGGTGATGATGCCAAGATTTTGAGGAGGGAAGTAATAAGAAGAAGCATGCAAATATCTATCAGTGTGGGTGGTTTTTCGAAAAATTGAAAATTTAAGACAGTCAGGTAATCTACTGATCTTTAGTATCAAGAAGAGGACGCCACCGTTAATCTGTAGTTCTGATGTGAATTTAATGTTCTGATGTTGATTATTTAAATGGTTTAGGAAGTTTTGTAGTTCCTCTAAACCATGTCCCCCGATAAGGAAGACGTCATCAATGTAGCATAACCACAGTTTAGGTTTCAAACTAGCTATAGAAATAGCTCTCTCTTCAAATTCTTGTAACAAAATATTAGATAAGACTGGGGATAGAGGGCTGCCCATAGCTAACCCGCTTGTTTTGTTTATATATTTTATCTTCGTAGCAGAAATAGCCGGAATTAATGCAGTGTGTTAGTAGAGCAAATATTTTCTTAGAAACCTTGTCCTTAAATAACCGCTAACTCTTTATCCAGTGTAGTACACCATTCTGCATACTCTTGGATGATATATCTTAGCAAAGTGAGCACTCATTAACTGAACAATCTCCTTATCTTCCGAAACTCGTGTACCATTCAACAAAGTTATTCTTCCACATTCATTCTTTCTTTTGCTTCAGACATAACGATAAAATTCTTTTGGGTTGCCTTTATCTTGCATGGCCAATTTTCATACTCCATTTTAGCTTTTCTGGCAGCAATACTCGTTACTTTTCTGGATTGAGCTTTATATATTTCATAACTCCTCTCCCTCCTATTCTCACGATATTCTTTCCACATCAACATCTTCTTGTGGATCTCTAGCTTAATAATGCTCAGATCCATTTCACTCCCAACCTATTTATTCTTCGAACACTCGGGATACATTCAGATACTGCCTCTTTTAAGCAACTTTTCAAAGATTCCCATGCACTGGTGACATTTTTCCCATTCAGTAACTGAAACCACGGGACCAAAGATAGTATTCTCCTAACTTGATCATAATTTCCAGCTTTGTAATTTAGCATGCATCCTGATTTAATCGGAGCTTCAATACAAATAGATACTTCCCAAGAAAGAACAGCATGATCACTGTCACCAATTGGAGGTAAAATAGCCATATTCTTGACAGACATCCCTTCTTCGACGCTATGAACAAATCCAACACTCTTTGACTTCGAGTTCCTTCTTTCACATGCTGCTTGAGAAAGTTATCTCGCAACAATTCAATACATTCCTGTTCTTTCTGATTATGATATTTCTCTTCTACCCAATCAATGTTCGGAAAATTAAAGTCACCCATAATGATCATTCGCTTGGTACCCATAAAACTAAATTGGCGATGCATTTCTTCGTCCCCTAGAACTGAGCTGCCAGGTCTTATGGTATCCAATCTGTAATCAAAAGAGTCCGGCTTGAGGTTTGGTGTTTGTGAATTGCATTCTGTAGATGAATTTCATCGCACAGTTTTTATAAACCGCCGCCCCGTTTACTGGAGATCGTAGTGACCTGAGAAAGTTCCATGTTTGGCATCTAGAGAACAGGTTCCGGAATTAAAAATATATTAAAAAATTCTCATATGTATTTAATCGACAAGCGCACTATACGTTACCACAGGTCGTGAGTGGAAGTCAAATAAAAATAAATAAATAGAAGAGTAAATCAATAAAAGCGTCATCATTTCGTTGCATCCTCTAACCTTCAAAACGTTTTTTCTAGTTAGATTTCCATTATGTTTGCATATAACTTGACTCAGTAATTACAGTGTTTTAATGATATAGATGGTCTTGTTTATGTTTGCATAAGTGGTCTAAATTGTCATAGTAATCACTACATAAAAATAAAACGAAATAAAGCCTAAACCATGTTCAGGATTTATGTAGTTTTATTAGGTGTCAATTAATCGCAAAGTCATTGCACAACAATCTTGCTGAAAATCAGTGGTAATAAAAAAATAGATGAAACAACTATTAACGAACCACAATTACCATTTATATTCCTATAATATCATTTGAAGCAAGCAGAATCTCAAATGCAATTCACAAAGGTAAAATTTTCATCCCTGTTTCATATGATAGGACTACATAAAATGATACACAAACCACACTAAATATGACCCACAACATTAGGGGATATAATGCAATAAGGAACTCCCATGCTATATTCACCAGAATCAGCTGGTTGATATACGAAAGGCGACATCCACCTGTGCACATCGAAAAAACGTAACACGTCCTTAAAGACGTGTTGCGTTTTTTCGATGTGCACAGTAAACGTACAGTAAACTTTTTAGAATACCTTAAAAAGTTTACTGTACTTAATTTTAAGCAGACTGTTAGTATTGAAACATTATCTCACGTAATTCGAATGGTTTCTTAATTGTGTCATTATATTTGATTCTTATTATCACATCAATAAATTTTAAATATTATTTACTTAATGAACATTGTTAATGGATCTCTGAATTTCTAAATAGATGCGAGTAATCTTCCAGTAATAAGCCGAACTGTATTTCATTTCAAAAGTGACTTTTTTCTCCTAACCGTGAGAGAAAGTTAAATCCAATCTCCATATTACTGTCTCGCATTATCAGCTATGCTATAAATCTTCTAATACAACACTAACAACGATCGTAGCCTCTTTGCTTTTGTGCGTGACGTTTCTTTTCCGACCAGAGTACAGTACCACAATGGGCTCTCACTGCTTCACTGACTTGCTTTCTTGGTCTTCTTTAATCGATTGCTGTGACCGAGTTTGGAAAACGAAGTACTGTAAGAGTGAGCACAAACAGCAATTGCCTTATTTTTTTCTTTTGGAGACGGGAGTTTGTTATAAAATAGTAAAAAGAAAAAAAAAAGAAACACGATTACTCATCATTAAGAATAAAGCTTTATTTACTTTTTCGCTCTGGATGCATAGGGCACAATTTAGAAAAATTAACGCTCGTGTGTGTGTGTGTGTGTGTGTGTGTGAGAGAGAGAGAGAGAGAGAGAGATTCAGTCTTCGTAGTAATATGAAAGTGGATTATTGTAGATTTCAGGTAGCAATAGTCTAACATTATTTCTGCGCATGCGTGATGCATACCGAATGTAAAGATGTGATTAGGCTGATAAATAAATGTCATTTCCTTTTACTTTAAAAAGTATGTATTTGTATTGTATTTACAATACAAAACAGTATAAAATAAGATACTTGCGTTTCCTAATTACCTAAACAGATACGTTTTGTGTGTGTTTGCCAGTGATCTACTGGATGTGTTCAAATGGTTATATAAACTTGCATTTTAGTTTGGAAATTGTTTTGTAAGCTACTCTTTTTTAACATGAATATTATCTTCGATTTCCTAAATAGTTGATAATATTCAATTGTTTTAACATGGCGGCGTTAAGTTTACACTGAAAAGAAAATATTTTTCTACCTTCTTGAAAAACAACAATTCTCTGAAAGTTTGACGTAATTGGCCATCTTTGGTCCTTCCCAACTGCTGTATAAGGGGATTATTTATCGCAGCATCTCTCTCTCTCTCTCTCTCTTTTTTTACTAGTAATAGTAATTTATTGATTGCTAAAATATTTACACATACAATAGACATCTTGAGTGACATTGCAACTTATACTTTTACAGAACTGAGCTCTAAATGCTGCATTTTCTACATTGATTTCAACTAAAATGTTTAATAGTATTTTTTGTCTCTATATTATGTATTTACAGAACATGTTCTTCTAATATTAACAATGAAGATTATACAGAATTTTTTGTATAATATTTTTTTTTGTTTATATAATTTTTTAATTATAAGAATAATTTATTACATTATTTTTTCATGTTACATAAGAGTATTATATTAATGATATTATCACATAATAATCAGTATCTTCAGTATATTCTTTATTGTTGTGTACTTTACTGACTGTTTTATTACACAATCTGCGTTTTTGGTTATAAGGATTACGTGTGGTTGAGTCTAATCTAATAATAATAATAATAATAATAATTATTATAGCTTTATGGAATGAAGGTCTGCTGTTATTTATATAATTGTAATTCATTACAATTATAAAATTCACAATTTTATAATTGTAATTATAAAATTGTAAATAATTTTAGATTTAAATCAAAATTGATGTTATCATTATTAACTTTTCACCGAGAGACAGACGTCTATTTTGATAACAGCTTAAACGTCACGATTTACGGAAAGTATGCTCGTAAACCATCCAGAATGGTTCACACATCCATTACTTAAATGGGGTAGATTTTCACTGTATATTCGAGAGGAAACAGGAGCATCCGGAAGCAACAGCATGGAATGAACTAACTCGTTTATGAAACAAACCATACAGATAATTTTTATTAAGTATTATAAATATCAAATATTAAAATTTTCACCAATGACAGAGCGATTTTACTCCTAATATTAACCGAGAAAACGATGGTACTACACAGTTCTGCAAAACCCATTTAAAAGGTAGAATGGTGTACAGTGATACCTTCAGATAAGAGTGCCCCAACATACGAGTTTTTTGAGATACGAGCCGTCACTAGGTCGATTTTTTGTCTTGAGTTACGAGCCAGAATTTGAGACACGAGCCTGCATCGGTGATTTCACAACCATCACTCTGCTCAGATTCCCGTGTATTGCGCGTCGTTTAGTTCACGTGTTTACCTCAAAGCATTTCTGTTGTGTTCACTTTTAATTTTGTAGGTTTTTTATTTTTTTTTTGTACTTAAAGAAAATAAAATAAGATCTAGTATCCAAACAAAGTGAAGAAAATTTTAAGTAAAACAGAACTTTTAATTTTTTGGTTTTTTATTTATTTTTTTTCTATTTACACAAAATAAAATTAAATTAAAACAAAGTGTAGAAAATTTTTAGTAAAAGAGAACATAAAAGTAAAATTGAAAAAAAAATCGTGTGCCAATATTTAAAGTACTTCATTAAATGTAGAATGTTCTTTACTCTTTTTTCTGTCCTCAAACCATCCTGAGTTGTTTGACCAAATTTTGCGCTTAACCAAACCATCAGTACAAAAAACGAGGTACAGAAAAGTAACAAAATCACGAGGATAGAAATGAAAAGCCTAAACTTCCTCTCTTTATCTTCATTCTGGAAGTCTTTATCTTTAATAGGCAAAATCAGGATCGTTTTCGGCTTTCTACATAAATAGCTTATTTCGTGTGCTTTCTTCTCTACCTTCTCATTCACATCTTTGTTCTCACTAATTCTCTCTTGGCCCAAAACGTGAAATTTCTCTGGAACGTCTGACACAACAGTTGCACTGGATTCCCTCAATTTGTTCCTGTCAGCCTGTAATTCAGGTGGTTCCATCTCATCTAAACCTGGCTCTAATGAAGGCTTATTCACCGGATTCTGTTCAAGTACGTGTAGAAGACCTTTCTTCAGTAATACAGTATTTGGTTGCGGTCTTAGATAACGGTTTAATATATCGTGTGGAGAATTCAAAACTGGCATCCAGTAAATGAGTCCGTAAGGAACCCACATCTGTGATACATCCCGATGCGCGCGATCCGATGCTCTGATATTATGACTTTTGGTCGATTTACTTCGATTGTCATCTAGATCGCTGTTGGAGATTGTGTTTTGCACTCTGAGAGATTTCTTGAGCTCCTTTTTTTTCAACATATTTTGAAGATGTCGTTGAAAAAGATTTGATCGATAATTATTGCCTTTTCTTTTGGCTCTTGAGAGGAGATGCTCCATTAAGTTGTATATTCGTGCCAAACGTTTTACTGTGATATCAGGATCTAGTAAGCGATTGTTTTTCACAGAGTTTTTACGATCTCTAAAAAGACGTGGCCAATAATTTCCTCGCTTTTGTTTGGCTAGTGATGGGCGTTTATTCTTGTTTAAATACTTCCTTATTTTTCCTCTTACGTTCTGTAGAGCAAAACGTTTCAATGTATTTATTGCGATACCAGTATCCCATAAGCGATTGTCCAAACTTTCATTTTTACGTCCTCTAGTTAAATCAGTGGTAGAATTACTGTCCCCAAAACAAACAAAAATGCAGATTAATGCAAATAGCATTAAAATTATATTTAGTAAGTTATATGGCATTATAAAGGTTTATTGGCTGGATAGGACGGATGTTAAAGGCTTAACAATTATTTTAATAATATTCTGTAGTCTTTGACAATATTTAACATGAATGCACGCGTAACAATGACTACGAAAGTAAAAACAACGATATTGGATCAGAGAAAGCATTGTTTCTTTATAATACACTTAATGGTCATTGTTATATGATAATACAATCTAAGCATTAATTTTATCAAACAATTTGCTATTTCTTAACAGGCCTAATTTCCGCTTTGAACCTTTTTTTAAGAGTAGGTGGCTAGCATTATACACTGTATGAAAGAATAGTATTATTGTGGTTATTGTACAATTAGCTTGAGAAAAACTGGACAACACCTCATTTGATAAAGCTAATATAAGCGTTTTTTGCGTCAACGACGCTCGAGTTATGGACTGTTCTAAGGTCAGTTTTGATTACCTGAATGCAAGAGTTTACGAGAGAAAAAACTAGCCGTACCTGCGCCATACCCAGCGGACCAGAATTTGAATCTATAATCCTCTGACTGCATTAACAGTGTGCACTGTGGATGGAGTCAACTGATTAGCCTTAACGTAAATTAAGGCTAAAGAGTTCCACCTGCTTCTTTTGGAGAAGGAAAGAAACTAGGGGATTCATTTTACCTAAATTCAGTAATGCAAAAATGCATGTAACAGAACTATGGATTCCTCCAAAATAGTGATATCTAAGAAATTTGCCAAGAACACTTTTATGTAAAATACATTCAGAAACGTCTTCCTTCTTAGCAACAGTTTGAGTATTAGTAAGGACAGAGGAGAACTGGAGGAGCGTTCTTTGTAAAGAATATTTTTCACTCCAATACACACACACACACACACACACACGCACGCACGCCACTGAATTAGAAACTTTTAAGCAGATATACGTAAACGTCACTTACGCAGTTTATATGCCAAATGAGTGCGTCACGATGTGTTCTAAGCAACTATTTGTAATCTTCAATGACGTTGAGCACAATGGGAAAAACAAAAGATTTTTCGCAGTTCGATAAAGTGCTTATTGTGGGTGCCCGTGTGGCTTGAGCCATGGTTTTGAAAACAACACAGCTAACACTTTGGAGATATCTCACATTTTGAGAAAATCCTGGATGTTTAGATCTGTGTGAAAAAATTGCTTGTTTAAGGGTCGAAACTGTGATCCTAAGATAGTCTCTCAGGAACGAAATCGTCGTCGTCTGAGAAGGCATGTACTGATAAACAGAACTTCCTATGTGCAGCAATTGACCGAAGCATTTGATGAAGACTGTTCCCAACCCAAATCTCACCGAACTATGCACACGGAATTGAAGAGGATCGGTATGGTTGTCGCATGCCTGTACGGAAACCACTGATTTCTGCGAAGAACCAGAAAGTTCGTGTACATTGGCGTCAGGAATACGTGAACGGACACTGGAAAAATGTCAGGTGGACAGATGAGTCATACTCTAGAAGCCGGAGACAAACCTCCAAATAAACGGGACGTGGTCTCATAATCGGTTGGCAAAATCTTCTCCTACCTATTTTAAACACATTTTGGTGCACCCCTACCTACTTTTTCGAGTCAGCAGAAATTACACAAGTTCGCCGAGTTAAGCGCATCTCTCGCAATCAACACGTGACTTTTCTTTTCCTGTAGGTTACTTCAATATATTTTAAATGCCTGGATCATATAAGCCCATAAAAATAATTTAAGAAATAAATTATTTTTGAAAAGAAATTATATTCTTGTTTAATTCTTTATCGAAGTATAGGCAGTTTCTTGTCATATACAATGTTTAAATTATTTTATTCGTTGTCCCAGGTAATTATTTTCCATATTGCTGCGCCATGAGTGATTACGACTGCTACCGAAATGTGAACATGGATATACTGCACATATCCAACAGTCCAACCGAAACCATTCGAATAGCTTTCATCTAATCAATGCAACCTTAAATCAGCATTATTTTAAATGCCAGTATGATTGTAACAAAATATAACTGCATTAATATCTGCGAAAGTGAATTAATCTCGTAGATTCGATTCATTACGGAGATTCATTACGAAAGCATTTTTTTGCATGCTTGAGTTTCAAGCTTCGATGCAAAGCAAAAATCAGCCGAGAAACCGCTGGGGAAAAACAGCTGTAAGATAAGCAAAGGTCTGTTCATCCAGATTATATACTGCAATAGAAATTCGTCTTAAAATAAAGTTCAAATAATTAAAAAAACAAACTACTAAGAGAACCGAGTATTATTTTTTGTTTTAATGAGATATCTGACCTTTTGAGGTGAAAAGATCTTATTACATCTGTAATAAGATCGCAGAATCGTCTTAAAATAGTCAGCAAGAAATCGATTGTGTAAAGCTCTAGAAATTACAGATGTTCTTGTATATAAACACATCGAACAATTGCTACATCCACATTCGGTTCATCATACAGCACTTCTGGTGGTGAGTTTGGGAACTACCCCTCTCTCTCTCTCTCTCCCTCCTTCTCTCTCATGTATCGCTTACGCAAGATGTTTTCCTACAAAGTTCAGCAGCATTTAGGTCATTTGGTTGCGCTCCACAATGCCTTAAACAGGAATGCTTTAATTATGATCACCCTTTCTATTAATCAACATGGCATCAAAGTGGAACACATCAAGGTGCTATAAGCTACAGATGGTTTTATTATTATTATTATTATTATTATTATTATTATTATTATTATTATTATAGAAATGATAAAAAACAGTTCAATGAAAAACACGAAACGTACTAACAGGAAGCGAAATGATACTTACTTATGTATGGGAACGAACCGAGCATATAATTACTCTTCTCTTTTACAGTTTAGGCCTCTCCCTTCTTTAACCTTTCATATACACGACAATTACGTACCATCCACAAATATACACAACTATAGTTTTTTTTTTCTCCCACATGTTGATTCAGAAACGAATAACCATCGAACATGTAAGGATAATATGAGGAGTTCAAGCTAAGTTAAAGTCCAAATGCTCACGTGATACTTTTGTTCTGTTAAAAAGCATATCCGAATAGTGAGAAAGAAACATTAGACAGTACAAGATTCTTCCAAAGGAGATTTATAGTTCTAACCATTCTGAAAAGGATAAAAAGGGCTATAAATCTGTTGCCGCCTCACAAAAAAGCGACCTCTATGTTTAGGGAATTGCATTTTATGTCGTATTTTTCGAATCTTTTTTTTTTTATGATTAATTTCTGCATGCACACAAAAAAGTAAATGTGCGTGCGCGCCTCTCAATAAATAACCCTGCTACAAGGTATGATTTAATGTACTTAAGCCTGGGGAAAAGTTTCATGCTGAATTACACAGACCACACATGAAAATTCTAAACTATTCAGTTTTTTATCTTATTCGTATGGGGTTCCACCCTGTTCCTCGACCTCCCCTCAATTTTATCACTTTCAAGGGATACGAACAACACTTTTGCGTCAGACAGCTGCTGTAGAAAACAAACTACTTGATAGAATGACTCGCAATTTCACATGGATGCTTATGACAGATGTATCATCTTAATAAAGACAAAACATCTTGTCGATAGTGTTGCCATCTATGGTCGAGGCCTAGAACTTTTCAGACCACCCTCGTAGGTTGTATAGAACTAATTGTAGTTCCTTTTCCATATTAACAATTAAGATTTAATCATCTGCATATAATTATGTATTTACTCGGTAATATATTTCCGTGTTATCTATCCACTGCGATTCTTTCAATATCTCAATAATATGGATCTGTGGATATGGATTAAACAGAACTGGAGACACTCTACATCCCCACCTTAATCCTCCATTTTTTTTTTTTATCCATTCTGTATGTCATCGTAGGTTTTTATTGTTATAACAATATTTTCGGATATATTTCCAATTGCCGTAGACATTATTTATTTTAACTAATATTTCAAACAGATTTTCGTTTTTACTAGACCAAAGGCTTTTTCATAGTCGATGAATAAGATATGAGTTTACGTTGAAATCTTTTTTGTGTTTTAATTAACTGTTTGAAATTAAAGACTGAGTCAGTACATGAGCGACCCTTTCTAGATCTGATTTGTTCTTCTAATAAATATTTTTCTATAGAGTTGTGTACTTTCTTTTTTAATATTGCTGTATATATTTTGTATCCGAATCCAATAAACTTATCCCTTTATAATCCGGACGTTTTTAGGCAAAATAAGGAATTTTTTTCAGCCGTTTGGAGCTGTTACTGATTGCAAAAATTTTATTTAATAGATTTAATAGTCTCTTATTCAGTTCTTGTCCAGCATATCTCAATAGTTCCAAATTTATTTCATCACTTCCAGGTGTTTTTTTTTTTTTTTCATTTTCTTTAGTCCTTATAAGGACTGGCTTAAAGGGGCGAAGCAAGAATGCTTTTCATCTTCCCCTTTATCTGGAGAGGACAGTGTAAGGAGAAGGTGTTATTCAGCTATAAAGCTGTGATCATGACAAGAGGGTAACAGCAATAGCACAGCCTCAGTTAGAACTTCACTGGCTACAGCATTGCCATCCATTACCCTCCATATAGCACACCATTTTCTTTAGACTTTCAGTTAATCCATTTAATATTATGGTTACCATATTTTTTCTATGGTGTCATTGGCTGTTTTTTTTATTATGGTTCATATATTCGTCCACTCTTTTTCAATATTTTTATTTACCTATATATCTAGTTTTTTAATTATCTTTGATACATTTTTCTAATATTTCCCCTTCGTGTAATAATTTTATTTTATATACATTCCCTATTGCTTTTTTTTTTATTTGTTTTGATCCTTCAACCATTTTGGACATATCTTAATAACTGTATAGTGATCTGTGTCTAAATTTAAGCTTCTGAAGTCAGACACATGTTTTATTGGCCCCCCCCTCTATTATGTAATCAATTGTCATTTAAGGCCTCTTGCTTCCCATTGTATTTATGTATTTTATGCCTATATCTTAAACTAATTCTAATTTTGATCTGGTTTGCCATACAAGCTTGTATCTTCTTTTTTTTACTGGCTTAAAGGGGCGAAGCAAGAATGCTTTTCATATTCCCCGTTATCTGTAGAGGACAGTGTTATTGAGCTATTAAAGCTCTGATCATGGCAGGAGGGTAACAGCAATAGCCGCGCCTCAGTTAGAACTTCATTGGCTACATACAGCATTGCCATCCATTACCCTCCAAGGGTATTGGATTGAGTGAATCAATCAGCGCATCTCACGGTCGATTGATTCATGTCCTCCAATGTTGTAACCGCACATCGCGATTATTCTTGTATTCAGATCAAGTATCTAGTCCTTTTGTGTATTTGTTTTTAATTATTTGCTAAAACATGAATATTGTCATGTTTCATCTTTGTATTTTCAAGGTTGCTTTTAATATTCTTTCATTCGGTATTTATAGCTAATTTTTTTTATTTTCCCAATTTGTTGATATCATTAATATGTTTCCTCCTTTGTTCATTCAAGTTTCTTTACTGTATATTTAAATATTTAATAATTTAAAGAGCCAACAGGCTTCATTTCGGCGATTTTTTAAAACCGAATAAGAAACTCAAAGATTGGAATCAGAGAGTTTCATGCCGAATATAGTAAACTATAAAAATATCGGCGAATACTAGCGTGAGCTAATGCAAGTAGTCCTAGAACGTAGTACAATACCGGGCAGTACCGTAGTACAATAGTATTCGCCGATATTTTTATAGTTTACTATATTCGGCATGAAACTCTCTGATTCCAATCTTTGAGTTTCTTATTCGGTTTTAAAACAATGTGGAATTTAATATCCCCTTAATTTAAATAATCATTTAATTTTAATCCCTTTTTTGTTTGCATTGTGGCAACTATTTGATATTATACTGCTTCAGTATTTTCTGTAGTTCTTCATGTGCTGTTCTTCTAAAGTCCCATGTTAAAATATTGATATTTTGGTTGCACCCTCTTTGGGTATTCTATCCTTTTTCGGTCCATGGTTAATTTTCAATTTGTCAGCCCAGTATGAACTTGTGTGAGACTTACGAATAATAACAGATGAGTCTTCTGATTTAGCTACCATAATAGAAAAGTCTCATGATAGGAGTGCTATGCCCTCAAGGAATAATAATAATAATTACCACTTTTATTTATATATTATATTTGGGGAAATATTATTATTGTTATTATATTATATATAAATATAAATAAAAGTGGTTATTATTATAGTATTATTCCTTGAGGGATAACTATTATTATAGTATTATTTTATTCCTTGAGGATATATATAAATATAAATATATAAATAAAAGTGGTTATTATTATAGTATTATTCTTTGATAGTATTATTCCTTGAGGGATAACTACCCTTTTAACATTAACGCCTATCGAATTCACATATAACAATGAGAAGTATTGGGATGACCACTACCGTTAAGTACTGCTCATCATCAACAGCCTTTTAAAAAAAAATTTTATTGTAATAAAAAAATAATAATAAAATTTTGGTGTATGCGTATAATTAAGATATAAAAACAATAATTTTATTTCAATATTTATTTTTCGAATCAAATCCAATTATTTTTAAAGATACAGTTATTTATGAAAAGCATTTTCTTTCATACAGCGATATTTCTCCCAGAATTCCTGGTGGATTAGTCAAACTCGTTGTCATACTAGTCCTGTAAAATATCCAACATCTGGAAGAAACAAAGCATTTATATATTATATTTATAATATGCATTTAATTAATTTTATATGTATTAATGATTTAATAATTAATAGAGTTATTAATACTATACTAATTAATATAATATATAAATAATAATTAATATATTAGGACAAAAAATCTAATTAATTTTTTGTGATACAATTCGTATAACAAAAAAAATTAATTAGATTTTTTGTAATAATATATTAATTATTATTTCGTGATATTATTACTATCGTAATTTAGGACTCGATTTACTTGTTTGGGCTTTGAATCCAACTGCCAGTCGATGGATCCATGTACATTAGGTTTTCGTCATAGCTGAAAGCCTTACATTTCTCAACTCGAATGCACCAATTCTGGCAATCTTGCAAAGTGTTCACTTGCCTTCCTTCCACACCACCTTCCTGCAGGTTATCCTTGGTTTTCAGAGTTCCACGTGCAACGTCCTGAAAGCTAAGTGGACAGATTGTGTCTGGAAAAAAATAAAAAAATGAAATGAAATAATAAAAAATAAAGAACACTCCTTATATAAGGACTGGCTTAAAAGGGCGAAGCAAGAATGCTTTTCATCTTCCCCGTTATCTGTAGAGGACAGTGTAGGGATAAGGTGTTATTGAGCTATTAAAGCTCTGATCATGGCAGGAGGGTAACAGCAATAGCCGTAGCCGAGCCTTAGTTAGAACTTCATTGGCTACAGCATTGCCATCCATTACCGTTCAAGGCTTTTAAAAGGATTTTGAGCCAAATAAAGAACAAAATTGTTTAAATCCTTTTGTAATAAGAAATAATAATAAAAATTTGGTTTGTCTGTGTGGTTAAAAGATAAAAACAATAGTTTTGTTTTAGTATTTATTTTTTGAATTAATTATAATTATTTTTAATGATCCAGTTTTTTATGAGAAGCATTTTATTTTAGAATATATTACATCAAAACATTTCAATACTTACCGATACTCTCTCTCAGTTCCCAATAAGCCTCTTTGTAGCTATTGGATTCACCAAGTTCTGACGAATATACATCGAATGCGTTATTTAGTTGTTCCTCATCTGGTTTTTTATAAAGACTAACTTCTGATATAGTATAAGCGAGTTCTTCTTCGACGTCCTGAAGTATCCTCCACAGTTTTGAAACCTACTCAAAATATATGTTTATCTTGAGTTACTTTCATAACAAATTTGTAAACATTAAACGTAAACGTTATTTTCAAAGTGTTTGGTGCTGCCATCTAGTGTTCAACAATGGAATTAACCAATATGGAAAAATGATACACATATTGACTTGAGATGGCAATTATTATAAAGATTATACCTTACCCTACTAGCTTCGTATTTGGGTAGAGCTTTCATCATACTCCTAAGCCAAATAGATAATTCTGCATAAGAATAGAGAGCATCATCATACATCTTGTCCAATTTCTTCAGTTTGTCTTCTTGGTCACTAATAAAATAACAGACTTTATTATTAAAATAATAATATTATATTTAGTAGGCAGTTAAAATTAATTTCTTGAACAGTCAAATAATAATTCAATTATAATTCAAATTATATTTAAAAAATGAATATAAGTTATTCAGTAAAATATGAGATTTATTATTTACTATATCATTGTCTGGATTTTAATTGAATGCAGATAGAAATAATATGCAATTATATTTAATTAAATAAAATTAATTATGTATTATAAAATGTCAAGTTAATTATTACTATTAAATTATAAATTCAAGTGGATTATTAGTATATAAAAATATAAAAATCTAAACAATATTTAATTATAAAAACAAAATTCAAAGTCTGAAATTTAACTTTCGAAATTACAAATAAATAAAAATTTAATTATTTAATTAGTTGATACACTGATGATACGTTTAGAAGTATGGAAGATATCGAAATTTGGTGGAATTCTTACGAATAAAGCGTGACTTCTGGGTAAGAACTGTCGACTTCTCTGAGCGAGGTCATCTCAGCCACTAAAGGATCTCCGATACCGTTATCACTGGTCATTAAACTAGGAAGTCGATTCTTAGCTTCCAATATACCTTCTGGGGTAGACAAAGAAATAGGAATTGGCAGAGATGAGTACACAGAAAGCATCCTATTGATGGCACCATGAGGCTTCAGTTTTCTAATTTCGTTTATTACCCTGTTCCATAGATCTAGGAAAGAAAAACATCAACAGCTAAAATATTCTCTTATATTTGTTAGTGAATAGTTTATCCTACAACTACTCGCTAATGTAGGATATATTTTGAATTATACAAATGTGGAGATCATTTCCATTGTTATAATAACAGTGATACCTGGGAAATTATCGTCTACAGGACCCTTTGAGCCTGCCACCTTCAATACAGCTGCTCTCACGTGTTCGATATCCTCCTTAACATTGCAAATGATCCTATGTAAAGCTATAAACCATCCCCCATATTCAATTTTTGAAGTATAGTGGGTATAGCCTTCTCTTGGATACCAAGTTGGTACTGGTTGGGCACCTCGTGGAACACTTCTGTCAACCTAGAATTTTTAAAAAAAATCGAATAAAGAGATTAGATGATTGAACAAAAAATAAATCAGTAAAGAAGAAAAAGAACAAAAAATATCCTTACTGTTCTGTAATAGACCAAAACAGGTACGAAAACAGAATTATTGAACAAGCGTTCATCTGTAAGCAACCCGTCTAATCCCATTTGGCCAGAAGCCGTGGATAGCAATCCAGCCTTCACATGCAAAGCAACATCCACTGGGAATTGCATAACTTCTCGCAACTGTGTTTCGCTGTCTAAAACGAAATAATTGGCGACTAGTTCGTTAACTGGGGTCTGTAAAACAAAAGGAAGTAATTATTAGAATATTCGTTATTATTATTTATAATTAGGGATAAAAGTGATTGTTACATATTAACTATCTTTTATAAATTCATCTTTAGACCTCATTTCTAGACATTCAAAAAACTTACCTGATCGTATTCTGTATTACTGTACAAATCCCTGCCGACTCTGTACGTAGGAAGGTCGATGATGCGCCCTAGGGCTAAAGTCATAATAAATGGCAACGCAATCGCCATAGTTAACTGAAAGGGGGGAGAAGGAAATCCTTTTGATACAATGAATCTGTCTAAATTACTAAATACTAAATTATACTAAATTAACCTGTCAATATTCGTCACAACTTGCATTTAAAGACATTGATTCAAGTTGGACAGCGTCCAAAAAAGAAACCTATGAATGAAAATAGTGCAATGATATTATTTATATTTTCTTTAATATTAAATGTAAAAGATGTGTCATGCTTTAAATAAATTCTAAATTTTAAGTCAATTATCAAATATTTTAGAGTATATTAAAATAAATAAAATAATTATTTACTGATTTTCTTAGTTTAAATTAATAATAAATAAGAATTTGCGTTTCAAATATTCATGATAATATATTCAAACATGATTTTTAACTATCTGTATTACTAAAACTAACTTTGTTGAGTGTAATATAAATGAATACAAGTTGTTCCTACACAAATTATGAGGTTAGAATCAACGGATTGAAATACTTACCTCGTAACGGTTCTTCTTCCACGTATTGCAATCAAAACCCACTGAAGTCTAGCCGTAGGCTGTTTGTCAGATCTTTTCTGGACACATGGAACATCTGTCAAGCTCTAGAAATTTCGGAAGATATCTTGTTTACCTTGAGAATCGGAAACGTTTTCTGACACAAGAAAAATTAGCTCATCAAGAGTAAGATAAGATAGATATAGAACACCTGTTTACTGAAATCATCTTCTCATAGTCTTTTGCAGCTCCAAAAATATTTTTGATAGCTTGGAATATGAAATAGCAAATATAATGTAGAATATCAAATAGATATTTTAAAAATCTTTTAATATCACTTCTTTTTCTAGAGATTTTTATTAATAAGTTCTGGCACCTTTTAGCTACTTGTATATGAGATATACATTAAATCGATCGTATATCTACTTTAAATTTTTTTTGAGGTGGGTCCGATATATAGTCCTTTTTAGGACTTCCAGGATAGCGGATAGCAATGCCGTAGCCAGTGAAGCTTTAACTGAGGCTCGGCTATTGCCGTTACCCAGCCATGACTAGAGCTTTTAGCTCAATCAATAACAACCCCATCCACACAGATTTTCTTCATTCAGATGACGGGATAAAGAGTCAAGGACTCAGTCCATCGCCCAGTTCTTATTAGAACTATTAGAACTTTAATTTTTTTCGCCCCGTGGTTCATCAGGAACGCCCAGATCCACCGGGACTTAAATATCCCCTACATCTCTCCACTACTACGCTCCGTAGCAGAAAAAAACCAAACTGACCAGTGATGATTAGTTCTTCTTCTTCCAGTTTCCTAATATTAATAGAAAATATGCTTTACCCTACTTGTTCCTCTGCTTCATCTCCGCTTCTTGCATCCTACGAGTGTTTACAACACTTGTATGAGTGTGGCATTCACCAGATATACCTTTAATCTAATCTGATTTAGATTATTTTGTCCGATACCAGTTTGTATCCCAACATCTATTTTTCATACTGTCTTCTATCTTTGACTGTCACTCCATTTCTGTAAAACTTTCGTGGTCCACGGTAAAAAATCACGAAATCATCAGAATCAAAGTTATCCATTCTTGTTCACGAACTCCTAAAATGTGAACCTGCATTTTACTTTTGGAAGATGACTTTCCAACCTCGATGTCCTTCCAGCACCAAATCTCAATGACTTAAGTTATTGAGATTTGGTGCTGGATTTAGTTTATAAGATTTTCTTGGCAAAATATACGTACTGCAGATTGGTCTTAGAGAACACTGTATGTTCCCTAAGAAAGGCCCACCATCATCGTTCTAAGAATAATAATAAATAAATAAAATAGATAAAAATAAATAAAATAAAAATTTCCTCATCTCGTCCATGAGACCATGAACGAGATGAGATAATTTTTATTTTTTCTTGATTACATATTAAAGATACCAAGAATTTATATATTTGGTTTAAGGAAGCAAAAACAATGTTTTGCGCATGAAATATATAAATATATAATTATATATAATTTTTAAATATACAATTTTTTGGTATCTTTAATGTATAATGTAATATTTTTAAAATCTTTTAATATCTTTTCCTTATCGAGAGATTTTTATTAATAGGTTCTAGCACCTTTTAGCTATTTGTATATGAAATATATGTGATGTTTACCTTGCCATAGTTTGCATGGTTTGGGTTCTGGAGGAATTCCCTTGGAGGGTAGCAATGGATGGCAATGCTGTACCAATGTACCAATGAAATTTAACTGAGGTTCGGCTGTTGCTGTTACCCCCAAGGGCGATGAGATTCGAGAGTTTTTGAGTTTGCTGTCTTAGGGTTTTTGCCTTAAGGGAGCACTTTGAGTCTCCGGAGAAAGTGTTCTACGCCACGACCCGCTGAGGGGTTTTGTCTGTGAATACCTTTCTTCGGAATTTGAGCGGTTCTGCTCGGTGGTGGCGCGTGGGTGGAAGGCCATCACTGAGTGGAGCCAACGCTGAGATGGACGGTCCTTCGCCCACGAATGAGTGGCCTAGGGATCGTCCGAATTTTTAGAGACGGCTTTACCTTGAAATATGGCAATGCTGTAACCAATGAAGTTTAGCTGAGGTTCGGCTGTTGCTGTTACCCCCAGGGGCGCTGAGATTCGAGAGTTTTGAGTTCGCTCTCTTAAGGTTTTTGCCTTAAGGGAGCACTTTGAGTCTCCGGGGAACGTGTTCTCCGGTGAGCTTTGTCGGTGAATTATTTTCTTCGGAATTTGAACGATTCTGCTCGGTGGTGGCGTGTGGGTGGAAGGCCATCACTGAGTGGAGCCAACGCTAAGATGGACGGTCTTTCGCCCACGAATGAGTGGCCTAGGGAGCGTCCGAATTTTTAGAGATTGGCTCTACTTACACATCGCCAATGAAGTTTAACTGAGGTTCGGCTGTTGTTGTTACCCCGTCGGGTGCTGAGATTCGAGAGTTTTGAGTTCGCTCTCTTAAGGTTTTTGCCTTAAGGGAGCAATTTGAGTCTCTGGGGAAAGTGTTCTCGGGCACGGCCCGCTGAGGTTCTTTGTCGGTGAATGCTTTTCCTCGGAATATGAGCGGCTCTGCTCGGTGGTGGCGTGTGGGTGGAAGGCCATCACTGAGTGGAGCCAACGCTGAGATGGACGGTCTTTCGCCCACGAATGACCGTCCGAATTTTTAGAGACGGCTTTACCTATAAATATAAATATGGCAATGCTGTAACTAATGAAGTTCTAACTGAGGCTCGGCTATTGTTGTTACCCTCCTGCCATGATCAGAGATCAATAACACCTTATCCCTACACTGTCCTCTACAGATAACGGGGAAGATGAAAAGCATTCTTGCTTCGCCCCTTTAAGCCAGTCCTTATAAGGATAATTTTGCATTGTTTTGTGTCGAAAAACAAATTCCATATTGCATTGCAAAAACCAACTTTACTTTCAGTACCACAGAAGATCGTACTCATGGAGTTCACAATTACGTTGTTGCCAATAGTGGAGGCTTTTCTACTTCAAGAATCACAGTATATTAAGTCCACATTCTTGGCTAATGGTTTCAACGGATCATCACATGGGAAATAATATTCCTCCAAACTATTCTTTCCTATTTTTTAAATTTTATTTATTTTTAATTTTGACTGAAAATTAATTGGCTATAATTTTTACCTTACTAAAGAACTGTTATCGCATGGTTGAATTTTTACGTACATATATCGTTGAATTAAACACCCAACATACAAACATTTTTTTATTAAATATAAAATAATTTGATGTCTGTTAATTTTTATAATTATTTAAAAAAAGAAAAAATGTTGACAATGAACAAGCATATCAAATAAATATTATACATACAGTTTGACTATAGTTTTATATATGAAATTAAAAGTGAATATTTGGATTTATCAAACTATTTATTCTCATTGCTTCTGCCTACGTCGATTGATAATCTTATCAACAATGGTGAAGAACGGTATAGCGACTCATAGCTGTTCTTCATCTGTTTAAAGTAACAAAGTGATTTAGTGAGACATTTTACATCGTTTATTAAAAATGAAATATAAATTCTGTGGGCACTGAACCTTTCGAACATTTTGTTCACTTATCGTGGCGCCATCTAGTGACTCCAGAGAGGGAGAGAAGATTTGGAGTTTAAAATTTGGATTTCTTTGAAGTTTTAAAAAAGTTGAAATCATTTTTGAGATTCTAAAAATAGTCGCAAAATCATTCAAAATTTTGGACAGTCGAAATGTCGAATACAAAAAAAGAATCTAATTCTTGTTACATGTTTGATTTTAGAATAATGTGTCGAAAAATATTATTTACAGTTATCAAAATCACAAACAAAATTAAGTTTAATAGAAATGTTAAAGGTAGGGCTTCATGCATTTATACGAAATAAATAAATAAAATAATTTGAGTCTGGTTCAGCCTTTTTCTGGCTGGTTTCAGAGCTAGTCGAACTTTGGCAGAGACAAGTAAATTGTTTTTTTTTTCCACCCCTGAATCTCGGATCTCCAACAATTCGACTATTAAATTCACACTAGCATAGACAATAGTATCAATGTTGGGATTTAGGGCCACGAAATGAAGATAGTTGTCTGCCGTTCACTCACTCGCTCTCTCCCCTGAAAATTCTTGATTCATTGTTAGCTTGGACTCATTATCAGTGAAAGCTTGAATGATGAAAACTGACTAGCAACATATTATCTTCACAAGTTTAGAGCTAATGGAATTTTGCTACTTCCTTTGGGAATAAAAGACGTTCGTGGATTTATATATGTATATAAGTACCTTCGGGAAGTCAGGGCCACGTCGTGGGATTTATTCGCATAAATCTTATGTTAAAATGCTATTCTTCTCAATGTACTGTAAGAATTTTTATTTGTTTTTTCTAAAAAAAATTAGCAATTACGTAACTTAATTTGTAATATAATCATTGTTCCCAACAGATAATTATAAAAAAATTACTAAAGGAGTTTTAAAGTTCACAAGTTGATTTATATCGTCTTTTAAAAATAAATGAAATACTGTACTCTACCTGTTCAATACAAATAAATCTTTCGAAAAGTTTATGCTTTCTCGTGGCGCCATCTAGTGACTCCAGATTTACTCATGAGACGTTCTGTGCCAGTATTATCTTCAAAAGTATATTGTACATTGTATAGGTGTAAGTTATTTCGTGAATTTTATTCTTAAGAAAATCGTTACAGAAATATTTTCCCCTCGAAAAATATCTTATTATAGATTTCTTGATTAAAATAAATAAAACTAGAAGAAATTTATATAACTTTAATATACTTTGTGTCCAATAGATGGAGACACTATACCATTAACCTCTAATATATCATGATAATTCGGAAGTCAATGCAGTATAATTGAAAAGTACTTTTCAGTAAGAAATATATTTCGTACTCCATAGTAAAGCTAAGAAACCTTAAAAGCAAGTCGTTGTCCATGGAACTTTGTCTTTTTGTATATTCATAAAAAAAGACAAAGAAACAAGATTTTTGTAAAGAATGTCAGGTTTATTAAATTTACTTGTAGATTCATTAATAATGTTATTCTATTTTGTAATATTTACTTATTTCATTTATGTGATTCACTTTTACTTACAAAACCGACCTTCATGGTTCTTGACTAGACTCCAATTAATGATTGTCGTAAATGGAACGATAAGGTGTGATTTATTATTGTGATAAAACTTCATATTGTATTAAGGAATCAAAAACAAATATCTCGAACTAATTTGTGTTATTTACCCATATGCTAAAACGACGACTAAAAGCACAGGTTCTATGGTTTCTACTCCTGCACAATAACATGAATCTATTAGTTATAACCTGAACTATTGGAAACAAAACCGCATGCCACAGTACACCAAAGTGTAATTGTCAAACCTAAAAAGTTTTGAAAAACGACAACTAGAATCTATTTAGTTTATTAAAGGATGACAGATGGCAGCATGGTATCAAGCATATGAAATTTATATTAAATTGAATGAAACTTGCACTTATCGAAGAAAAATAGTTCTTAAAAGAACTGGACGACTGAGTCCTTGACTCTTTATCCCGTCATCTGAATGAAGAAAATCTGTGTGGATGGGGTGTTATTGAGCTAAAAGCTCTAGTCATGGCTGTGTAACGGCAATAGCCGAGCCTTAGTTAAAACTTCATTGGCTACAGCATTGCTATTTGTTACCCTGATTAGTAAGTAAAGGGTAAAATCTCAAAAAATCAGACGATCTCTAGGCCACTCATTCGTGGGCGAAAGACCGTCCAAATCTCTGCGTTGGTTCTACTCAGTGAAACTCGACCACCGAGCAGAACCGCTCAAATACCGAAGAAAATAATTCACCGACAAGAACCCCTCAGCGGGCCGTGCCGGAGAACACCTTCCCCGGAGACTCAATTTGCTCCCTTAAGGCAAAAACCTTAAGGGAGCGAACTCATCACCCAGGATAACAACAACAGCCAAACCTCAGTTAACTTCCTTGGTTCAGCATTGCCATTCGTTACCCTGGAAGTCCTAAAAAGGGCTTTTCCATCTAATTCAATTCATGGATGAAAAATGACAAGTTTTTTTAGATATTTGAAAAATATTATGTAATAATTTTAATACTGGATTTTTAATTGTTAGTAGAAATAATAAATTTTGTAACTACTGCAAATGAAATATAAAAAATTAATATTTAATATAAAGTTGCAATAAAATAGATAATAATAAAAGAAAATACATGTAAAAATTAAGCAGAAAATTACATTTAAGCAAAACTTAAATTTAAACATGACGCATTACAAGGTATAGTTATTATTATTAATCACAAGTGTATATTTTAACAAATATACACTTGTGATATTTTATATATTATTACTAACAATAATTAAGTTTAACAACTTAATATAGCAGATTATGAACAGCAACATTTTAATATTAAATATAGCAGATTATAAACCGATAATTTGGGATGATATTGATTGAATTCACGGAGGTTTTGTAGCCATCAATACTTACCGAGGATTCCAGTCTAGCAGTGGATTGGCCTAATTACATTTTGTTTTGTTTGTTTCTTGAACATCACTCTCTTGCTAAGATGCTAAGAGAACCTTTAAATTAAACAAATTCCTTCCTTATAGTCCTTATAATAAGGACTGGCTTAAAGGGGCGAAGCAATATTGCTTTTCATATTCCCCGTTGTCTGTAGAGGACAGTGTAAGGAGAAGGTGTTATTCAGCTATAAAGCTGTGATCATGGCAAGAGGGTAACAGCAATAGCAGAGCCTCAGTTAGAACTTCATTGGCTACAGCATTGCCATACATACATTACCCTCCAAGGGTACTAATTTTAGTCGCCTCGTACGACATGCATTAGCTACATTGGTGCTATTCTTATCCCGGCAACCACACGGGGAAAACAAATTCCTTATAGTCCTTATAAGGACTGGCTTAAAGGGGCGAAGCAAGAATGCTTTTCATATTCCCCGTTATCTGTAGAGGACAGTGTAGGGATAAGGTGTTATTGAGCAATTAAAGCTCTGATCATGGCAGGAGGATAACAGCAATAGCCGAACCTCAGTTAGAACTTCATTAGCTACAGCATTGCCATCCATTACCCTCCAAGGGTATTGGATGGAATGAATCAATCACCGCATCTCACGGTCGATTGTTAATACAAATTCCTTTAGCATCAATGCAAAAATCATATATTTATCATATAAATAATAAAATGGTGTATTACTATTTAACTTTTGTTTTGCAATTTTTGCAAATTCTTTTTATAATTGTTTTTATTTTTCAAGTATAATATATATTACAATCAAATAATAAACATTTTATGAATTCTAAGTTGGTTTCAGTTAGTTTATAGATGAGACCTAGATACAGATTGTCTCGTGTGGCATCTGACATACCCTTGGGAACCGAAAAATAAGACACTTGCACTCGATTGATGGGTGGTACTCCGAGGAGTATCTGAAGACATTGAAACAGCTGAAATAGCTGCTGACCTCAACATGCAAGATCTGCCTCCTATAAAGGTCAGTAGAATGTACAGATCTAACAAGACCCCTATGCCTCTAGTATTCGTAGAAATACACAACATCTATAAAGATATTTACAACTTGAAGACAATCTGTGGGCTTAAGATCTCACCAGAGCCACTTAGGAAGAGGGCCTCTTCTGGGCAATGCCATAGATGCCAAAAATTTGGTCATGCCCTGAAGTTGTGCAAAGCCCAATACAGATGTCTGAAATGTGGTGACACCCACCCCACATATACCTGCTCCAAGCCAAAAACCACCCCGGCTAAGTGTGCTAACTGTGGTGGCCCCCACCCTGCAAATTACAGAGGGTGCATATGCCACCCAAAAAACAGACAAACTGAGTTAATCAGTCAGTCTACCTCACTGTCAGAAACGAAAGCCCCAGAAGCTCAAGTTCATCAGGCTCCTATCAGTTTGCACAAGATGACAGGTGTTCATCCACCATCAACTGAGCCCCCCGAGAAAATAAATCTTCAACACCAAGCAAGAACATATGCTGACGTGGCCCGCCCCAAAAAAGCAATCCATGACCGGAATATGAAAAATCCATATTCAAATATAATAACCATCATCACCTCCTCTCTTGTAAATATATTACAGGATTTCAGTAACGCAAATCCATCACTGAGCACTACAAAAAGTTTCTTGCAGCAAACACAGTTCATTTTAACTGCACTCTCCAATGCATAGGAAAAAATTTACCCCAGATTCTCTAATGATTATTTCATGGATTGCCAATGGCCTTAAAAATAAAATACTAGAAGTGCAGGAATTCAATGACAGATACAAACCGGATATACTATTAATTAATGAGACTCATCTAAGACCTTCTGACAATCCTAAATTCAATGGATATCAACTCTACAGGAATGACAGACTGGACTTCAGAGGTGGTGGCACAGCCATCCTCATTAAAAATCACATCAATCATCATGCCGTAGCCATTCCCACAACCACTAATCTTGAACTTACTGGTATCAATGTCTTCACAAGCTCTGTCGGAAACATAAAAATATATTCTGCTTATAACCCACCATCCAAAACATTGCTGACCACAGATCTGGATGCTATCCTCGGCATTAAACTGCCGGTTATTATTGCCGGAGATTTTAACGCAAAACATCGCGCATGGAGCAGTAGGTCTATAAATAGGAATGGCCGCATTCTCTTTAACTACGCAAGCTCAAATTGTGCAACTGTGGCTGGTCCCTCAGTGCCAACTCACCACAGTCCTACTGGCTCATCTGACGTCTTGGATATAGCTGTCCTTCAGAATATCAACCTACAGTACTCCCTGGAATCATTGAATGAATTATCTTCAGACCACAATCCTATTCTGCTCCAACTGGGTTATCAGAGGGATTTTTCCCATTCGCCTCACACCTTTATTCCCTGGGAAAAACTATCCAAAATACTTCCAAACTACATTGATCCCATCCCTCATATTAATTCCAAGGAAGAAATTGATTCTGCAGTCAATAAACTTACTGATCAAATCAACACAGCCATAGCATCTATCACCTCAAATTCAGTTACCTTCAAGCCTAAACGATTACCTGACAACATAATGAACTTAATCAGGGAAAAAAATAAAGCAAGAAAAAGATACCACAACACCAGAGCACCCCAAGACAAAAAATATCTCAACAGCATGAACAGTGCAGTGAGAGATGCATTCAAAATCCATAGAAACAAACTATGGGAAGACAAATTAGCCACCATATCACCTGGTGATCAATCCGTTTGGAAGTTCCTGAGAAACATCAAAAACAAAAACAAATCTCTTCCTCCTCTCAAATCTGACCTGAACATTGTTTACACAGATGCTGAAAAAGCCGAAGCTATAGCAAAATATTTAGAAATACAGTGTAGCCCTTCGTACAAAAATCTAAATTTCAGTCATATTTACAAAGTCCACCGCCACGTCAGACACGTGCTAAAACGGCCTGATACCTGTACCAGCCAACTCACACCTACTTTCCCAGCTGAAATTTACGACATCATAAAGAATTTAAAGAATAAAAAAGCTCCAGGGCCTGACGGCATCTCCAACAAAGTTATTAAACTGCTACCCCGAAAGGCCATCGTATATCTCACAACAATAATAAATGCTATGTTCAGGTTTAGGTACTTCCCCTCTGCATGGAAGTTGGCAGACGTAGTTCCTATATACAAACCGGGAAAGGATCCTCAGCAACCTCACAGTTATCGACCCATAAGTCTGATTTCTAATTTGGGCAAAATAGCAGAAAAAGCTATCCTTTCCAGAATTCAACTTTCAGTAAAAAAATTAAACATCCTTCGTTCAGAACAGTTTGGTTTTCGCCATTTTCACAGTACCACCCAACAAATTCATAGACTAATACAATTTATTATCACAAGTTATAATTGGCATCAATACACCGGAGCAGTTTTTCTTGATTTAGAGAAGGCGTTCGACAAGTTATGGCACTTTGGACTACTATACAAGTTGATTTTAGCTCGCATTCCATTAGATCTAGTCCAAATTATAAAGTCATTTCTTAGTGATAGACGAATGCAAGTCAAACTAAATGATATATTATCTACTCAGCGACGCATCTTGGCAGGAGTTCCTCAAGGGTACCTTCTGGCACCGATACTTTTCACGATTTACATGGCGCACATTCCGCACAATCCAATGTCATCCATCATTGTCCTATACGCAGACGACACAGCTATACTAGCCAGGTCTATTAAACCGCACCTTGTCACCAAGAAACTGCAAGAAAACCTTCAGCGATTAGAGCACTGGTTCTCGGAATGGAGATTGCGAGTAAACCCTCAGAAGAGTATTGCCATGCTCTTCACCAAAAACTCAATATTCCCCAAAGATGACACCTTCCTATTTAATATTCCAAGATTCCCTGGAAAGCAGAAGCCAAATATCTGGGTGTACTGCTGGACAGAAAACTAACTTTCAGTTCACATATAAAAGCCTCGTGTTCCAAAGCATCAAGAGTCATTGCACAGCTTTACCCTCTTATCAATAGAAATAGCAAGCTGGATACTAAAATAAAACTGCTCCTTTATCAACTGATGATTCGACCCATTATTACTTACACGTCCCCAGCCTGGAGTCACACCTCAAGTACAAATATCCTCAAACTACAGAAAGTGCAAAACAAATGTCTCAGCATGATTTTGAACGCACCATGGTACGTCAGAAATGTCCAACTTCACCTGGATACAAATATCCCCTACATCTACTCCTTCCTACAGTCTTCAGCAGTGACGTTCTTCTCAGTGTCCTCTTCACATCCAAATGAACTAGTGCAACAAGCAGCAAATTATGATGAAACAGACTTCTCAAAATATAGGAGACCGAAGGCCATCCTACTTCCAAATAAAGATCTCTGAATCGCACTCCCTCAGGCAGAGCTCTTAGCTCATAAACTTTTCCTCTCACAGTAATCCTTATCAGATAGCAGGTATTAAAAAAGCATTTTGCTTCACCCTTATAGTCAGCAACGTCTTGCGTCTTGCGTAATTTTATAGATAAAGGTCGAGAGAATCGACCGTGAGATGCGGTGATTGGTTCATTAATGCCCTTGGGGGTAACGGATGGCAATGTAATGCTGTACCAATGAAGTTTAACTGAGGTTCGGATTTTGCTGTTACCCCCTTGGGCGATGAGTTTTTGAGTTCGCTCTCTTGGGGTTTTTGCCTTAAGCACTTTGAGTCTCTGGGGAAAGTGTTCTCCGGCACGGCCCGCTGAGGGGCTTTGTCGGTGAATTATTTTCTTCGGAATGAGCGGTTCTCCTCGGTGGTCGAGTTTCACTGAGTAGAACCAACGCGGAGATTTGGACGGTCTTTCGCCCACGAATGAGTGGCCTAGAGATCGTTCGATATTTTTGAGATATCACCTTTACTTAAACAGTCGGTGATTGATTCATTAATGCCTTTGGGGGTAACGGATGGCAAATGCTGTATCAATGAAGTTTAACTGAGGTTCGGCTGTTGCTGTTGCCCCCTTGGGCGATGAGTTTTGAGAGTTTTTGAGTTCGCTCTCTTAAGGTTTTTGCCTTAAGGGAGCACCTTGAGTCTCCTGGGAAAGTGTTCTCCGGCACGGCCCGCTGAGGGGCTTTGTCGGTGAATTATTTTCTTCCGAATTTGAGCGGTTCTGCTCGGTGGTCGGGGAGCCCGTCACTGAGTGGAACCAACGCTGAGATATGGACGGTCTTTCTCCCACTAGGGAGTGGCCTAGAGAACGTCCGATTTTTTGAGGTGTCACCTTTACTTACATAGTCGGTGATTAATACCCTTGGAGGGTAATGGATGGCAATGCTGAACCAATGAAGCTTAACTGAGGTTCGGCTGGTACCCCCTTGGGCGATGAGATTCGAGAGTTTTTGAGTTCGCTCTCTTAAGGATTTTGCCTTAAGGGAGCAATTTAAGTCTCCGGGGATACTGTTCTCCGGCACGGCCCACTGAGGGGCTTTGTCGGTGAATGTTTTCTTCGGAATTTGAGCGGTTCTCCTCGGTGGTGGTGGAGGGTGGAAGGCCATCACTGAGTGGAGCCAATGCTGAGATGGACAGTCTCTCGCCCACAATTGAGTGGCCTAGGGATCGTCCGAATTTTTAGAGACGGCTTTACCTTTAAATATGGTAATGCTGTACCAATGAAGATTAATTGAGGTTCGGCTGTTGCTGTTACCCTCCTGCCATGATCAGAGCTTTAATAGCTCAATAACACCTTATCCCTACACTGTCTCTTCGCCTCTTTAAGTCAGTCCTTATAAGGACTAATTTTATATTTTATAATATAATAAAAAAAATAAACAAAGTCGAATGGAAGCACTGTTTAAACGAATCGCAAGTTGATAGAACTTTAAAAAAAAAAATGTGGAGTTTTCCCGATAATTGGAAAATATATTAATTCAAACTGTGTAAATATAGAAGAAATAACTTCCTATACTTATTGATTTATGAAATTGTCAGCATATTAAGAGGGCAACTATAGTTTGTGAAGTTTTTCATATAATGATTACCTCCTCCCGGCAGTTTATTCGTAATTGAATGATTTTGGAAATAGCGCAGTACATTCAACAAAGATGAGTTTAAATTAATTGATTTGTTAATTTGTTCTAGTCCTCTATGAGATTGTTATTACAATGAACGTTTTGAGTGAGATTGTCATAATCACAGTGCTGAACAGAACTGACTGTCCAATTGCCATTTCGAGGTATTTGCATTCATTTATAAAGAAATCCTTCTGGGAAAACCGAATGGTTCAGTATTGTTTAAGTTATCAATAAGGGCTTAAGTAAAAGTATATTTATATCTTCCGGCAAACCTGGAAGAAGAAAAGGAATTCAAAACAATATAATCTAACGTTTATCTGTGATTCTAAATGATTCCCTTGAATCATATCTGATCTCACCTATCTTTAAATACACAGCTATAATTGCGACGTTGTTTTGTAAAAAAAAAAAATGATAACTGATATATGGAATATTAGTTAAGTTGCGTCACCAACAAATAAAAGTATTAATTAATAATTTCTGCTTTACGTGTAATTCTGAATACGCGTATTTACCACCATTACAAAATTCGACCCCCCACCCCCTTGTTTCTGCATTTCTTGAATCATGAAAATAAATGTTTACATATAGAAAGTATTTTACCTTGGGTATAAATATGTTAAAAATACCAAGCAATTTTAAACCTGGTTTTACTCCATTTCCAAGTAAGCAAACAGACGAACAAGTCAGGTTTGCGCCTGCAAGTGATGCAAGTCTAACTGACCCTGCAACTAGTGCAAGACCAGGGCAACTCGTGGTAAAGGTGGAAGAAACTCTGATCACTAATCTTAATATTTACCCTTAATGCAAAGCACACCGCCTGGAGGAGATGTATGATGCTTTGTATTAAAGGCAAGGGGACCACTACCCAGGCCGGTATCGACCTTTATTGAGGTCTCATCAGTGGGAGCCAGGCTAGAAATATCGAGATTTTAGTAATGCAGGGCTTATAAGTAGCTTGGTATCTTTAACATTTATCATACCCAAGGTAAAATACTTTCTACATTTATATCTCCTCCTGAGATTTTTATTAAATAAGGTTAAAACACCTTATGGTAACTTGTTCTGGTAAAATACTTATAAGATCTGTATTACTAAAATCTTGGTATTTCTAGCCTGGCTCCCACTGACGCGGATTTCGTATTCCCAGCGCATCAGGATAGCTTTTTTTCATTGTTGGATTTTTGTTAGATTTGTTACTAATATTTGTTATTTATTTTGTTTTACTAACATTTTGCTTTTTCTTGTATTAACTCTACTAACTTGCTGGTAGTGCGGTCTACGCACTACGGGATCATTCTGAGTCGCAAGGCTCTTAATTTTTTTTCCTTTTTATTTCAGACGCAGAGACCAATATCAGTAGAGCAATCCCCCCCAGGACTCGGACATTAGGAGTGGAGATTCCAGGTTTGGAGGATCCCAGAATACTTACAACAGTACTTAAGGAGCTTGTAGGAGTAAATAACATCTTCTCCTTCACCACCTATGGAGGAGGACGATTCTTGTTCGTCGTCAAAAATGCGTCCACGACAGATAAACTTTTAGAGGGTTTCTCCGTTCCAAGGGAAGCA
>NW_028327927.1:0-42897 GCF_054136105.1 Typopeltis vanoorti
TCATCCTTTAGATTACATACCGTAGATGCTGTGGTTTCGTCATGTGCAATATCCCCCAGCCCGCGGTTTTCTTCAAAGGGGTCTTTCATGAAGATGACATGAGTCACATCTGTAAATTGCAGTATTTTTTAAAAGGTAGCATTTCCTCAAGTTTGGATATTTCTCAAATACTTACATATGACTAAGGGATTAGTATTCACATGTTTGGATGACAAACAGCCTAAATTAATCTTCGTTACCGTTGGCATTTATTGGTGTAGTAAATTAATGCTTACATTTAATTTTAAAACCAATATTGACTATTAAATTTACCTGCGATTCTTTGTGCTCTTAACCTATTTCTGTAACTGAAATTTATTTATTTTTTTCTTTAGCATTAGTAAATTTAAGTAACGGATATTTGCAAGAAACAAGGTTTTTGAACCTAGCCTTGCACTTTCTTTTAGAAAATTCTTTTGCCAGCACAACAAATAAATAGTTATTTCTTATTATTTCAAATGAATATTAGCCCTGTAATATATACTTTGTTGATTTCTATGTTACCTTTTATTTGACTATAATATTATTAACAAATGGCTCTGTAAAATAGTCAAATTCTTACAGTATTGTAACTTTTCAGATGAAATCTTCTCCACTAAATTCTGTCTATTAATTTAATACTCGATTATTCCTTTTGCTTCCAAGATTTGAATATTTCAAATGAATATTAGCTCTGTAATATATATATATATATATATATATATATATATATATATGTACTTTGCTAATTTCTATGTTACCTTTTATTTGACTGTAATATTATTAACAAATGGGTCTGTAAAATAAAATAGCCAAATTCTGAGAGTATTGTAACTTTTCAGGTGACATATTCTACACTAAAATTCTGGCTATTATTTTAATACCCGATTATTCCTATTGTTTTTTTTTAAGAGTTGACAGTTTCTTGAAATATTTGAGGTCTTGCATGAACAAAGAAGACTTTTAATTCAGTGAGTCAAAAAAAAAAAAAAATGTTATCGTCTTTCTTAAATTTGAATAACACATCAACGACACCCAATTTGTTCATTTAAATTTACACATTTTATTTGAATGAAATATTATATACAAATTGTATTTACTGAATTTAACAATACAGAAAATAAATAAATAAACTGAAAAATACATCAAACGTTCTTCCCAGTGCTTGTGGAATTGCCATCATATGGTTTTTGGCAATGTGACTCTCATCTGAAAGTTAATTTTTCATTTGGTGTTCGTTAGGAATTTATTACTGTAGTAAAATTAAGGGTTGTATATTTATTTCTTTGAATCCAACGTATACTTCAGAGAATTATTAAAAGCACAGAATCTTTCGTTATGTTTCCAAAAGCATTTAAAAGTATACTTTATGTTTCACGTTTTGGGCATCCAATTTCATTTAATTCAAGAAGAGCCCTCCCTATTAACTTCGTTAATGTTTTTGATTATTCTCTTCCTTTGGCAAGTAATGTATGATATTTGCATGTTGATTCTATCATCCAATTTCTTAGTTTGTCCAAAGATAGTGGACCAATTTTCCACTTCAGCTGATGGTTATATTTTATTAACCAAGAATTCTGTTTTTTAACTCTTTCAGGTAATTCTTTCCAACTACAAGGTGATTTTGTCAATGCATATCTTACACTAATTCCATCAGAAATACAAAAATTCTTTAGGAAATAAATTTGAACTCTTATTCAAAAGAAACTGACAGTCAATTATCCCAATGATAACTGAAAATTCGTATTTTTCACCCACTGTCGATTTTTCATTCATTCTTCGTTTTCCTTCATTCTTCTTCTTCGATTACTTCATATTTGTACCACAAATAAATAGTTATTTATTATTATTTCACTGATTATTAACTCTGATCATATACTTTATGGTAACTTTCGTTTAAAAAATTTTAAACAATTAGTAGTTTTCACAAAGAAACTTTCAAAGAATTTGTGGCTCACCCATTATTTTTACATTACCAAACACAAATCACAAAACAGCAGCTGCAGTGGATGAACGATTACCTTATGTCCAAAGTCACTCCACTCTATGGTATATTCTTATGGTACTGTTTACACTTACCATGCCCTACCCTGACCGTTCCTTCAAAAATGAACCTTTTGCTCAGATGACTCAACGACATGGTTTCAAATGCTGTTGGATATACTATTGGTGTGTTTTTATCTTACTTTGTGTAGGGAAAGGTAAAATTTGTATATGTTATCTGGAGAGTACAAACATTTTTTCTATACCAAACTTTAAAGAAGAGTTAAAGTCGCGTTTTGGGTTAATTAGGTGCTTCTCTCTCTCTCTCTCTCTCTCTCTCTCTCTCTCTCTCTCTCTCTCTCTCTCTCTCTCTCCCTCTCTCTGTAAAATAACCAAATTCTAACAGTTCGGATTTTCGATTATGTGAACGAATTGTTTTCAGATAACTCAAATAATATCAATAGGCAGCATTAGTCAATTTCTAAAATAATCCATACATGGATATTAGTTTTCAACACTTTTTTTTCCCGTCGTGGCATTAATTTCACAGTTGTGATTTTTTTTTTAAATAATTAAATAGAATTGCATTAAGATATAAAGTTGTGGATTTAAATATCAAGATCTAATCAGAATAACTGAGTAAAAATTCACTGTGGGAAAACACAACAACAAAAACACACATGTTTGTTCATTTAAGTTTACAAATGCACATTTTATTTTGCTGAAATACTATTTACAAGTATATTCTCAGTGAATATACTTGTAAATATACTATTTACAAGTATATTCACTGAGAAAAAATTCGGAACACGTAATTACCTAAAAATATTTCACAATATTTAGTTTAGACTTAATATTTTCCAAAGAGTTCAATGAATAAAATTTTTTGTTATTCACTGTTTCTTGGTTATTACATCAAAATAGCTGGTCACCAAAAGAATTTTTAAATCAGATACCATGGTAACCACACTTCCATACGTTATATATTGTTTCAGTATGGAAATAACACCATGCCTCCCTAAACATTTTGTGTATTCTTTTGTCAGCAAATATACACAAACAGTTTTTGTAAAATGTTTGTAAATGTCCCAAAATAAAGAATCTTTATCGAATTGGATAAAATCTTGATAGTCTAATTTTACCATTGATTAATTTAAATGAATAGCGATAATTTTCCCCTTTATACGAACAGATGGTAATTCAGTTTCCTAAAATAGTAAATGATTATCAATGTCGTACATTTTTGTTGAAAATATCTCAGCTTCTTCACAACTAATAGGAAAAACTTTACTTCCATCAGCTCCTGTATCATCAAGTATTAGTTCCCCATCTTGGCATTTCAGAATATAACAATCACCGAGGTCCATTTCGTAGTCAACTCTTCTTTGCAATAGCCGAGGATATCAGACCACTTCCTGCGTAATTTTTCCCAAGTGATCCTGGATAAATACATCACAATGTACGTGTCTTCTAAAATAATAATCGGTTTCCATCCTTTTAGAGCTGGGTGAAGAGTTTTGTCTCGTGCTATTTTCCTGAAGAAAGAAAATTTCAATGACTTTTGTGGCTCACCCATTATTTTACTTTACTTTCCTGGATACCAATCACCACAACACAATACGATAAATTCACAGGATGAACGAATTGTAGTAACTACAAATACACTTGTCTCGTTTATTTTTCCTTATAGTACTGTTTATCTGATCCTTAACCATGACCGTTCCTTCCAAAATGAAACTTTTGCACAGATGATTCACAGACATGTTTCGACATGCTGTTGGATAAAACATGACGACAATAACGGAGGTGTGTCACCCTGGGAAAATTCCAAGATATCGTATCTCAAAAACATCACCACCCACAATTCCATAGCCAAACAAAACATGACAACAATGACGTTATGTGTTTGGAAATTTCTGGGGAACATATGTCTCTCTTTCTGTGATATCACAGAGGGTGACAGATGTGTTCCCTGCAATGCTCCCCACCTGACTCCATCACCCTACTCTCTCCCTTCTCCTCCAGAAGATGTCTGCTCAGCCTAGTGGAGATGAGTGAGCTCAACTTTTGCGGGTCTCTTTTAGTGATGTCACCTCGAACTGATACTGATAATTTTTTGGGGAAAAAAATTTAAAAAACGCGTTTTTTATGATAACTTTTTAGGAAAAAAATTAAAAAAACGACGCGTTTTTTTATTTTTTTAAAAATATGCTTAAAATATTTAAATATACTTCTTGATATATATATATATATATAACGGCAAACTCCTTTGCGTAATTCCTCGTGGCTTTTTATTGTTACAGCGACATTTAAGTTCATCCAATTCACTTCTCACTGCAAAAACTTCAAAAACACTCTGTTCTCATCCTCTAGAGATAGAGATAAAAGGTTCAAGTAATACAGAAGTCATATTTTCATATAATAGAAAGTGAAACGGTGTATCAATGGTGTCTCCTAAAATACTCTGGATTAGAAATAGATTTTGAAAGTTTTTTCACCTGCTTATATTATAAATTAAAGCTAGCAAGAATTTATATTCTTGTTTCATCCTTTATCCATGTGATGTGTAAGCAAACAAAGTTTGCATGTGAAATCACTTCAGAACTGGTCTACTTGTATACAGAAGCTAATGGCTTCATATCAATCGCCAGAGTATCCCATAATGCAACACACACACATCCTTATGAACAGGTATAATATGAATAACTGCATGTAATTTATCATTTTGTTTTATGAATTATAGTTTATAAAAAAATAATAGCCAATAAATTCCATCATTTGCAATATTCTTAATGGACAACTTTAAATTTCAGGAGCATGCAATAAATATTGCGAAAATTACCATGAAAACTTTTAAATAAATAAATAAATATATATATAAATATATTTGCAGAGTTCCCCGTATGTGTGTTTATCATCAGTTCTGAGTCTCTTGCTGGAGTGTTGATCCTCATCTATCGGTACTCCTACTAACTAATCACAATTCAATTGCAACATTATTCTCACTGAATAATGATCAGATTTCCCTAAAGATATATTTAGCATGTTGAAAAAAATAATAATTATATATATATATATATATATATATACTTTTTTTTTCAATATTATATGTGTATCTTCTCACCACCCTGAATCAAAACATTCAACAGCTTCCACTAAAAAAGGAAATTATTTTAGGAATTTTGGAAGTAGTTGAATTGCGTAATTACGTTTTCATGTCAAAATGATTCAGATGTATGTTAAGTGAAACCAGATATTTTTTGTGACAAATGAAAAATATCATATCAATTTATTATACGTAATTTTAGTTGTAGATCACAAGCTCTTAATAGAACTGGACGATACTAACTGTGCAGGAAGATTTATTAGTATTGAGTATTTTTTTAGTCCATATGATGGAAGACCAGAGGAGGCATAACAGGTTTTAATTTTTGGAATTGGAGGAGGGGATATGCCATCAAAACAGGGATTAGAACAAACTGATGCTTATGTAGTACAATGCTATCACTGTTTTTCTATTGAGATGGGATTGGGAATTAAGAGATGGGAGAAACATAATAGTACAGAAGTTTTGTGCAACAGCCTTTGCAAGTGAAATGTCATTTGAGCACAAAGCCTGCATCAGTAAATAGAAATGACAGACTAATAAATTGTGATGGATTTAGTGAAAACAAAGATTCATAATGGGAGGGCGCTCTACTCTACCTCAAATATGTTAACGTCTACCCTACTTCATCCTCTGACTACAATACTATTACCATTTACACACATTATGCGAGCTATCTGTTGTAATGACACAAGCCCATGCCTCAGACTTCAGTTTTCCTTAATACTAGAAAATACTTAAGGAAACATAGGCACTTATTTAATATTATTTTTATTAGTGACACCTACAAGGAGTTCAAAGTCACATTGAAGAAGGGCACCTTTTCTGCAACTGATATCTCCACCACCCAGCAAACTACCATTAAAATCTTTGCCTACATCAACATCCAACATGACTACTATTCTTTTTCTATGTAAATTGCATACTCTTGGGGATGATTTTTCTTTATGCTTTATGAAAAACATCAGTTTCTGGAATTAAAAACTGCTACCTCTGTAGGAGATTGGGTACCTCACGTTGAATTGGGAGAAAAAAAAATACCAAGATTCCTCTTGTCACGATGTGATATTTTTTTCATAGCAGAACAAAAAATCTTTCAATGAATTTTCACAAATAATAAGTCACAAACCATTTTGCCTACTTTCCTGTCCCATGGCCTTACCTATCTTCTGCGACTATGTAATTCTGTTGCTCTTAGCTCCCTAACCAGTCATTCTTTTCTTTTTTGTTATCCATCAAGATGAAAACTTTTTACTATTTTATGCACTTTGCGTGAAGTCATTTCATTTAGTTCTTTATTTTTTGTCAATATATATGTCACTGATCTATTGCCTTGATATTATTGAAGATCGTTATTTTGGTTTTATTAGAGCAGGGAACTATGAAAAATTTAGAAAACAGACTGGATGTGCATTAGCTTAATCGGTTTAAGGGAAGAAAAATCAAAAAAAGAAGTTCCTGAATAATTCTCTGATCCGTCCATTTCACACCTGATTTATTCCTCCCCCTGAGCCTTAGGAATTTTATCTCACATTGCTAAAAATAATTGATTCTGTGCACGAAGTCCTGAATTCCATAATTAAAAAAAAAAAAAAAACACAGTAAGCGATAACATGAAAGACTGACTCTAGTTGCTCAAGATGGAACATAAATCACATCTGCTGAAGATATAGTCGAAATGATGGGTTTTTCGTGAGTATTTCATACGTGGAGGGTTTAGAGCATGGCTGTTTTTATCATAAGGTGAATTACACGCAAGCTGGGGGGTCTCACTCTCTCTCTATCGGTAAGCATAAACCTTACTCCTCACTAACAACAATATAAAAAAGCCTAGTTATAGTTGCAAAATAAAGTACTTATTTTTAAATATTAAATTCATAATATAAAAACTAGAGGTGGCTGAAAATTTTTTGAGATCTCCCGTTCTATTTTAAATATATCGTTCTTTCCTTAGAATATAAAACTAACAGGAATTCCTCTATTCCATAAAATTAATGTACATAAGCGTACCAACCCTTGATACAATTCAGACAACCACTTGAATGCACAAGAATAGCAAGAGGAGTTTTGCTGTCATGTCATTTTAAAGCTGTGATAATCCTTCAAGTGAAAAGAACACTTAACTAGCTTACCACCCCTCCATATCTACATTCAGGTGCATATAGCAAGAAATGCAGTTGAGTGCCGTTTGGTCGGTTACCAGAATCTAAGTTATTAAATACCTACTAGTTATATTCCATTTTGCTGCTTGTTTTTATCATATAATTATAGTTCTTAATGCCAGTGCAAAATAAGAAACCCATTGTATCACTTTGGAAGATCACTGTCACTATAAATGTTTTGCTAATTCTTCTAATCGCTTACACATTTTATTCTCCCAGAAAGTGATTCAAGATAATTATTTTCGTCAAAGAATTATTTCACAAATTCAAGAAAATCTGAATCTTAAGCAGCCTTCATCTGTTCCAAATTAAGTTTTGTTTTTTATCCAAAACCTTAGTTCGAAGGATATAGTTCGGAGTTTTCTCGAAGGTTTGCGCATTTAGGATTTTGCTTTATAGAGAATCATACGCAATTCTTGAATCATATCACTTAATATATTATTTTTACAACGTACTCTGTAGGGTTGTGTATTGGACTTTCTTGTGATTACGGTTTCCCCTTATCACTTACCAGAAAATAAACGTCGGATATGAGTTCAACTGTTGTACATATTTTCGGCTAATTTCGATATGCGGCAGTTTCAAATAGCTATTCTTTCCCTAAGTTTATCATTCGAAACATGTATAGGTGCATGCGTCAACATGAAATTGTATTTCCAAACTTTTCATAACAGAATAAATACCTTTGATGGCTAACCCCACCGCCTTCTCAAAATTATCACCTCTCACACACCCATACAGAGAAATACTGATGGATAGCGATTTGAAGAATTAGCAAAAAATTTATAGTGACAGTGATCTTGCAAAGTGCTACAATATGAAGTGAAGAAAGTCTAAATGGGTTTCTTAATTTGCACTGGCATTAAGAACTATAATTATATGATAAAAAAAATTATATGATAACATATTTGCGCTTTCTTTTTGTTTGAATTACTTATTTTTCAAAAGTAATTGTGTAAAATTCGATGCAGCGTTAATTTTCCCAATTTTTATTGCATCAACTTTACAGGGGTCACATCAAAAAAGTCTGAAAGATAAATTTGTAATATTATATGGAAATAACACTAAAAGCCCATGTATTGAAACTCAGAGGAATTTATGCAAAATTATGTAAATTGAAGAGAAGATGTACGATATGTAAAGTTTAAGGTGATGTAATTTTCTATGTAAGTAATACCAAAAGCCCATGTATTAAAACCCAGAGGAATTAACATGCTAGATAGAGGAAACAGAAGATATCTTAAAATAGAGGTTCAAGGGCAATACATTAGAATTTGGAATGTATTGATGTTAGTATTTATTATAGAGGAAACCTATTGTATCCAAAGCCAGTGGGATACTGCCTTCAAGGTCAATAGTAAAAGAGGGCGGTATACATCAAAACCAAGCCCATTATGCTGTTAAAATGATTAACGGTGCACTTCAGGGAGAGCTAGAGATCTGTGCCTTCAAGAAGATTAAGAGTTTGCATGTGAAAATACGGAGTCCCAGAACTTTCTCGAAAATTTCTGCGGGAATGTGTAAGGTCCCAAAACTTCGCCCAGGTTCCTGCGAAAAACTAAATATAAGGATCATAGAAAAGTAATCCACCACCGGCACAGGGCCCAGGACCAGGATGACTAAGCCTTCATCTGACCTTACATCCGAGTATCTATAACGCCGGAAAATCGCATTCATGAAACCTCTAAAATGATAGCCCAAGTCTTGGCATAGAGAGGAATCCAGGAAATCTGTAAAGGAAGTAGGAAAAAGAACACTATACTGACGAAGGAGTGATGTGAGTTTACTTCCGTTGTAAATTTTGTTATGTTGTGATGGACTGTTTAGAATGACTGATAATTTGATAGACCTACTATATATATATTTATAAGAACTGATAATTTTATACAACTACTATATGAGTAGACATTTTATTTAGATATTATATAATAGACATTATTTTATACAACTACTATATGTTATGTGTCTCATAGCACTATAAATACTATAGTCTTATGAGAAACAGTTTGCATAAAAAGAAATATACATTAAGTGAAGGCTGGAATTTAAGGTTGTACTTAATCAAGGCATGATAATTCCTAAATTGTAAATGGGCTGATAGCTATCCAATTAAACTGCTTAATTATTTGTATTATTTCTATTTTCTTGCATGCTTAAGTAAATGTCCTAAAGAAAGTTTCTGCTAAAGTGTATATCTTAGAGTGGAGTAAAAAGTGGCATTTCAATATTCTATAATTGTATAATTATTCAAAAAAAAGCAAAAAAAAAGCTCCTGTGAGTGGGGAGTATAAAAATAGGTACAAATTAACATTAAAAAAGTCATAACTGTAAATAATTATTGAGGAAGGCTTTTACTGGAAGTATTGATATTTTCTTATGCCAAATGGAGACGTAGTGCTGCAGTCTTTAATAAAAAAATAAATTTCTAGAGATCTCCGGTATAAGGAAGGATTACTGAAGGGAGAGCAAAGAGATTAAAGTTAACAGAGTACAAGAAGGGAAAATATAACATAAAGATTAAATAAGTTTAATGCAAGAATAGAGATATAGAAATAAGGTATAATAATAATAATAAATCAGAGCATAGATGAAGTAAAGATAAAGAAATTAATTATATAATAAGTGCAAAATAAAGATAGATTTAGTGATCACAAAGCCACAATAATCACAATTCTACATTTGCACCAGAGAACTATTAATATTCCGATACTGAAATTAAATTTTGATTAATATAAATTAGCAAACTGTAGATTTTATCATTTATTATTATTTCTGGATTATAAATCATTAAATTGTGATATTGGGGAAATTTATGTTTAAAAAACAGCTTCTTCCTTCAAAAGTAATATGAGAATAATCAATCGGAATGGTGTAAAAAATAGTAAAGTAAAATAGATTTCTCTGTGTATTCGGCTATTTTCATGGACTTTTTAGTGTGTCTACTGGTCTTGTTCTCTTCTCACTTTCTCAATAATTTTCGTTAGCTTCCCCCCCCCACACACAAAAAAATAAATAAATGATTATATAACATATAGGCGCCTTTCCTTTTCTTTTAAATAATTCAAATCTTTTTTTTTTCAAGATAATTGCATCAAATAATTTATAACATTTCAATAATAAAAGTGAAACTGGTCACTGTATATTAAATCATTTTGGCATAAATATGCCAAAATGATTCTATCTATCAGCCTGTAAAAGAAAAGTCAATGTTTTTTTGTTAGGATGTCTGCTAATCAGTAATTGAAAATGAAAGAAGTCATTCTTGTTGTATATTTCACAAGTTAAGGAAATGTAGTGTGATTTCGGGGAAAGGACCCCCCCCCCTCCCGCTCTCTCTTGCCTTTTTCAATAGCACTGAGAGTAATCTGTCTTTAGCTTTTCCTCCAGCTAAAAGGATTATTATTCGAGTATAATATATATCGTGTATTTCTAAGAAGTAGAAATATTTAGAATTAAAAAATAATAATAACTCTACTGAATTTTCTTTTGTGTGTTATGCATAGTTTTACATATTGAAGATAATAGTATTGCTAAAACTTGGAATAATTTCAGCAGACCGCTGATTTCAGATTGCAAAGGAGCTTCGACGGTACAACAATATTATTGCTTTATTTCAAAACGGAAAATTTAAGTAATGATTTTGATTATTGTGTGTGAAAGCATTCAAACCACAGTAAATTAAAAGTAGTTATGTAACTGAGTTCCAGAAGAAAAGGATGGGGAGGTACAATCTTCACAATGAGCATACGTTTTGAATCATTCCGTATAAGATACCCTTCATATTATATTTTCAACATATATTCAGTGTTCACGCACAGGATAGTATAGTAATGTGTATGCTACAAATAAATGACTAAATAAAATAAAATAAGTCTGTTGCAATTTTAAGCAAAATACGAAGGCGAAGTGTCCCTGCTAAAATATCATTGGATATAAATTTTTGATATTCAAAAAAAAAAAAAAAATGACTGGAAACCCTCAATTAATGAACATTATATGTTCTTCATAAAAAAAAAGATCCTAAAATTGAGATATGACGATTCATGTAATGGCATTTTGCAAGGAAGTGAAAGCAAAACATCATATGAATTTCAATAAAGGTTGTTTTAAAAAAATAAATATTTGAAATAATATTTTAAATGAAATAATCATTTGGAAATTCGCGAAAAAAATTGTCTATATTGTCAGCAAAGTGAAAGAACCTAAAGCTGTCTTATTCCGTTTCACTGATTTGAAGAACAAAAGAGAGAAAATTCATTTTAACTGAATAGATTCATTGCAAAGGCATTTCAGGGACGATTATTTTCACACATGTGAAATTCTTTTTTATTTTTCGGAAGAGGCAATAATTGCGCAGCAAAAAGTGGATCAAATGTCGTAGGACAGTAAAGGAAATTCCAAGTAATACTTTACATGTAAAGTCAAGTGAAAAAAGGTTGTTCCACCACAGTTAATTCCGTTAAGGGCTCTTAAAAATCGAAGTCAAGGATTAACGGTGTAGGGGTATAATTGCATGATAAAAAGTTGAATGACAATAATGGTATGATCCATGATGAAACATTCAGCGCCATTCTACTTTTTAATTTATCTGCGAAGAGATATAGTTAAGAAGAAAAAAACTACAAAAACAGCAAAAAATATCCTCACTTCCTTCTCCATAACTACATCCTTGCGTTACAGAATGTTTTCCTTTTTTTGAACTATGAAAACTCATTAGTTAATCAACAGATGGTTGATTATGATGCATCCAAAAATTCGGGCCTTTCTACTTTAGACCTCTTTTGTGAACATCTAATGGCTGTCTACAAATTTCAATTCCTTCTAAGTCATGGAATAATACGTGGTTATTGTTTGAGACTATATTTCGTAAAGAAGAAAAGAACTTTTCCCCTTATCTCACAACTTTTATACTAACATCCACTAACTTTTTAGTGATATAACCAGCTTTCTTCATTCACGTCTAATAATCTTTAAATAACTTTCTTTATCGGAATTCTGTCAATGATATCATAGAATAATTATTGAAATTTCTATTTATATAAAATAGCAGGGGAAAAGTGTTTTTGTAGAGAATTATACTGAAATTATAAATGAGAGAGTTAGAGTGTATATTCTAATAAAGTATTTATATATTTCTTATAAGAATTTGGTATTATTGTTTGGATATTTTGAAAATTAGAAAAGATGAAGAAAAGTGATTATATGTATGCGCTGTTTCAAAATAACTTAGCTAGTTTTTTTTAATAAAAAGTGTCGCATTTGAAGAAATATTACCGAATTAATAATAAAATAGCGAAGTTCGTAATTACTAAGACCAAAACAAGATAAGGCACCTCTGGTGAAATTTATTATTATTAATATTACTCGTGTCCTTTTAATTATGAACCCTATGTAAAGATATACTTAATAAATTCGTTTGATTTTTACTTAAATAAAGTACTTTCTTTCATTTTGTCAAAGATAGTTTTCGCTTCTGGACTACCTGGAATCTTTAGACCATTATTCTTATCAATACTACTAAATTCAAATCTCGTCTGGGAATTTTCTCTTAATAAATGTTTGACTTCTGTTAACCAGCCACTGAGCATAATGCATAACGTTGCTGGCTGGATGGGTGAAGCAAAAATGCTTTTCTTTTTCCCCTTTATCTCTGTAAGTGATACTGTGAATGAGGTATTATTGAGCTACCTGCTCACCCTATTGGGGCCTGAAGTTAGTGCTGTTCGCTGTGTAGTAGAATAGATTTTGGTCTTCTGTATTTGCAGTGTATTGCTTCACTGTAGTTGTTGGCTTGTTTGATCAGTGGATTTGAGTGCAGGGTTGCCTTGGAAAAGTATTTCTCACCTAAGTCGTGGAGAGGCGAGCGGATGAAAGGGATCTTTACTTCTCGGTGGATCTGGGAGTTTCTTATGTACCATGGGGCATCTAGGATCATTCTTAGGCACTTGTTCTGGATTCTTTGTAGTTTTTGTATGTTGGTTTCTGAGGTATGACTCTATGCTGGAGAGGTGTAGGTGATAACTGGGCGAATTACAGTTTTGTACAGCATTAGCTTGTTTCTTACATCTAGTTTGCTTTTGCGGTTGATCAGGGGGTAGAGTTGTACAATTACTTTGGATGTCTTCACTTCTGTTAGTTTGATGTGATTACTAAATAGCAGTTTGCTATCCAGTTTCACACCAAGATACGTTGCTTCTGTTACCCATGGGATCTTGAGTCCGTGGAGCTGGATGTCATCCTTGCTGGTGACTTTTCTTCTGGAGAACAGCACAGCAGAACTTTACAGGGGGTTTACCTGGATCCTCCAATCTGTTAGCCAAGTTTCTGGTGTGTTGATGCTCTCTTGCAGCCTTCTAATTGCTAGCTGAGGGCTGCGAGATCTTGAAAGTATCGCGGTGTCATTCGCATATAATGCTGTAATGATATTTCTCGGGTTTGAAGGGATATCAGCTGTATAGATCGAGTACAGTAGAGGTGCTAAGAGGGAACCCTGTGGCACGCCTGCACGGATCTTGCGTTTGGATGACACTGTTCCATTTAGTTTGATTTGCATGTGTCTGTCACTTAGGTTTGTTTTAATTAGTTTGACTAGTTTTATTGGGAAGTTAAATTGTATAAGTTTGTAGAGAAGTCCCTGATGCCATACCTTATCAAAGGCCTTCGCTATGTCGATGAAGACTGCAGCCGTCTGGAGATTCCAGTTAAAGCCTCCTACTATGTATTCTAGCAGACGGTGTATTTGTTGTGCTGTGGAGTGTTCTCTGCAGAATCCGAATTGCTCGTTTGGGATAATTCCGAGCTTGTCTTTGATTGCTTGTAGCCTTGTGAGTATAACCTTTTCAGTAGCTTTTCCAAGATTTGATAAGAGGCTAATGGGTGTGTAGCTTTCTGGAAGTTGAGGATTCTTACCTGCCTTTTTTATAGGTATGATATCTGCTGTTTTCCAGGTTGTCGGGAAGTGCTGAAATCTGATGATCGCGTTTGTTATATTAACAATATGTATTATTGCTTTTCTTGGAAGCAACTTTAGTGTTCTGTTGGTGATGCCATCAGGGCCTGGAGCCTTTTTGTTGCTCATTTGTGCAATGATTTGGGTTATTTCCCCTGGGGTAGTGGGGGAGATGGGTTCTGAGGTATCAGTGAGATTTAATGCTTTCCTGACATGGCGATGAACTTTATAGATGAGATTAATGTTAAGACTTTTGTACGATGGGCTGCACTGCTCCTCCAGGTTGTCTATGAGGGCTTCTGCCTTTTCCTTGTCTGTGTGTACTATTCCTTGTTTGGTTTGTATAGGAGGTAAGGGCTGCCTTTTGGTGCGTAGGATTTTTAAGAATTTCCATATGGAGTGATCTTCTGGGTTGAGTGTGGTTAATTTGGTTTCCCATTCTTGATTTGGGTGGTTTTGTAGAGCTTCTCTGACTTTTCTGTTGAGTTTGTTTAGTGTTGTTTTGTCCTGTGGTGCTCCAGTGTTGTGATATCTCTTTCTTGCTTTGTTCTTGGTTCTAATCAGGTCCATGATTTCTTCTGGGATCCTGTTGGTGGTGTGGTGGAGAGTGGTTTGCTATACTGAGGCTATTGCTTTCTGCATTTGGCTTGTTAGATTGATTATGGCTATATCTATCTCTTCTTTTTTCTGTATGATGGGTGGTGGACCAATGTATTCTGGTAGAGTTTTTGCGAGTTTGTTCCAAGCTATAAAGGAGTGCTGGGGTGAGAACTGTTCTTGATTGCCTAGCCTGAGCTGAATGGGGTTGTGGTCTGATGAAAGTTCTTCTATTGTTTCTAGTTGGTATTGGTATGGGATGTTTTTAAGTATTATGATGTCCAAAACATCTGATCTTCCTGTTGGGCTGTGGTGAGTGGGCTCAGTAGGTCCAACCACAATGGCAGAGTTGTGCATTGCATAGTTGTATAAAATATGTCCTTTGGTGTTAATGGATGAGCTAAACCAGGCTGTATGCTTGGAGTTGAGATCTCCTGCTAAGATTATGGAGTCTTTGGATTCCGAGGATAGAGTCTAAGTCAGATATTAGTAGTGGGATTCCAGGTGGGTTGTACGCTGCGTAAATCTTCAGACTGCCTGCGTTGCTGGTGTGCACCTCCACTCCGGTCACCTCTAGGTTCATAGTTGGGAGGTCAGGTACTGTGTTATGGTTTAAGTAGCTTTTTATGTAGACAGCAGTGCCTCCTCCTCTTGCACCAAGTCGATCCTTTCTGTACATGATAAAGCCTCGGAGTCTTGGGTTATTTGCTGGTCTGAGGTGTGTTTCTTTGACTAGAATGATGTCAGGTTTGTATCTGGATGCAAATTCTTAGAGTTCCAGTATTTTATTTGTTATTCCATTTGCATTCCAAGCTACAATCTTTAGTGAGTTTGGTTTGTGTTTTCTATTCATGACAGAGGGCTGTTAGGATGGTTTGCGTTCCTTGTAGGAATCTCTTTCTGGAGGAAGGTGAGGAGCTTGTCATGCTAAATTCTTACAGCATGGTGGCAAGCGAGGCAGTTAAGATATTTTCTAAGTTGGAGCCTCGCTGTTCGTAGGATGTGGTGTTCTTAGGTCGTGCAGCCTCAGCATACGTTTTTGTCATGTTGGTTGGCTGTGTTGTTGGTGTGAACTGAGACGAGGGGTGAGTTGCCTGCTTGGTAGTGGAGTTGTTACCGGGAGGGGGTCTGAGGCTAGTTTTTGTTATCCCACGGTTTCTTGGGTGGGACATGCACCCCTTGTAATTGGCAGGGTGAGGTCCTCCACAGTTAGCACAGCATGCCGGTGTTGATTTTGGCTTGGTGCAGGTGCTAGTCGGATGTTCTTTGCCGCATTTTAGGCATCTGTAGGGTGCTTTGCAGAGCCTTTGGGCATGCCCAAACGTTTGGCATCTGTGGCATTGTCCTGCCGATGCCTTCTTTCTTAGTGGCTCAGTTGTGATTTTGAGCCCACATATATTTTTTAATTCGTATATTCTTTTTGCGTGTTTGATATCTCTACCAGAACTAGTGGCATAGGTTTTTTATCCTGATCTTAGCATTCTGCTCACTTTAACTGGGGTCAGGCATTGGTTGATGAGATCGGCATTGACCTCGTCGGTCGTGATTCCCTCGGCAACCCTCCTGAGCACCACTTTAAGGTTCTTTTCACTGGCCAGTGCAAATGTGTGAAAAGGGAGCATGGAGTTGTCCAGCATTTTTGTTATCATGCAGTAGTCTGGGACTGATTCAGGCTGTATCTTTACCCCTTCCGTCTGTGTTTCTGGCCCAGGATTAGTTGATGTTCTGTTCTCTGAGCGATTTCCAGACTGAGGTCCACTTATGTTTGTCTCGGAGAATTACCGGGGGTACCTTTTCTTTATTTCCCGATACTGCTTGTGTGGGCGCATTTTCTTCCGTGGGATCGTCCGCGGTCCTTCGCCTTTTGTTTGTGTGTTCATCTGCTGTTGGTTCTGTCTGTCTGTTGTCCTCGGGTGTGGGGAGGGTAATGTTTTGTTCTGTGATATCGTCCTCTTCCTCTTCGGGTTCCTCTGCCTGTGTATACAGTTTAAGGTAGCCTGGCCATTCCGTTTCGAACTTTTGAAGGAGTACCTTAAATAGTTCTAAGGCTTCGTCTCTGTTTATGTGTTCAAGAAAATCTTTAACGTTGTCCATTTCTAGTGTGTGTGTGTAGGGGTTCAAAAACGATGGTAAATTCGCATGGAACTTTCGTAAAAATCTTAAAGCTTACCTTTACCTGGGTGGGTGCTGGTAAGGACATAGGTATTGCATTCTTCAGAGTCTCTTCGCTATCTCGCTGGTAACAGTTCTTTTGGTAAAGAGAAGCAGAATATTCCAAATTCGAAAGATCAGTTCGTAGTTCCCGATCAGTTGAAGGCATCACATTCAATCAATTCATTAAAAACAAAACTTAATCACTGCTGTAATAATACAAGGAGCGCTGATAAACACGTCTGTACTCACTGATAAATAGTAAAAACAATCAAATCAATCATTCCTCCTCAAACATCCATCATCTTAATCAATCAATCCTCCTTTTCACCAGCCACTGAGCAGTTTAATCCAGAGGTTTATACCTTTCTCAAGAATACTTGACCTGTGTACTATTCTCAAGAAAGTGTGATTTCCCAGAATCCTGTCAGGAAAGAACAGATTGCGGAGGTATTGAAATCGCGGTCATTTTTGAAACACGTTCCTGAGACAACAGCAGCTTATTTTTGTGCTGTTATTTGTAATAAATAGATGGGTAAAATCAATTTCTATATTACATAAACAGAGCATTTAATTTAAGTTTATTATTATTATTATCATTAATATGGTTTTGTGAAATTAGGTTTGTGCATTAAAATTCTATTGATTTTGAGAGTAAAACGTGGATGTTAGTAACTTTTCATTCAGCGAACCTAATTAATGTGAGATAAGCTGCAAAAATAAGTTCCTTACTATTTATTGCCTATGTGTAAATAAATAAATAAATATATATATATATATATATCTTTTTTTGCTTTTCTTTATGTGAATCCCAGGTAAAGTGTCTTTCGTATGCACGTGTAACAACTTAGTTGTTAAACTTGCATATGAAATTTAGTTGGCTAGTATTTGTAACGCATACAAGTGTATTTACCTAATCATATGATTGAAGTAGTTGTTGCAGCCGGTGAATGAAAGTGAATGAAGAGTGAATGAAAATGTTCTTATTTTGCTGTTACTCGTTTGTTTGAAGTTAACAAAACCAAAAAGTACTGTTCCTGTTTTTTAATCTTTTAACCTAATTATTTATTTTGTATTTAATAAATATTTATTTCGCTTTTGATAGATTAATATACATATTGAAGCCGAGAAAATTTGCTCCCGAGCTATTAAAAGAAAATGACTCATAGAAAAGCAAAACAGTCAAATTGTCTCTTATTTATATTAAAATTTAAATCTGTAGGCTTTTAAAAAATCGCGGCACTCGTGTTTCGAAACAAGCACATACACACTGAATTCCGAACTTACGAAAAAGTAGTATTTGTATTACTAGTTTTTGAGAACTGGATACAGACTGCCTTGATCGTCAATTTCAGTGGAAAAATTTCTTTATACTTCTTTCCTGATTGTCACTGGCATTTGCAACACAGATGCTATTCCGTTCGGTTTTAGAACAGAGGATACTCAGCCCATTGTTGTAATCTTTATGACCAGGCATAAACCACGGTATTCCAATTCCCGAATGGTGAGAGATTTCGATATCTGAAAAGTCCAGTAATTCATGAATACTTCCATTAATGGACAGCTTGGTCACTGACATTTGCTACACATTATTCAGGCATTCTGGGTCTGAGGTTTTCGACACATTCTCGAATATTATTGACTATTTAAACTTTAAAATATTTATTCATTTTTTTTTCATTATTTCATTTCATTAATTCTATTTCTTTAACAGTGTGCAGTAAATTTAAAAGCTTCCTCTTCAAAAAAATTAGGTGATGAACCTGAATGAACATTGATCCAGCAAGATGGAATCTCCTTAAATGATGCCGAAACACTGGAAATCGCTATGAAAGGTCAACCAGCGAAATCAAAAAGTGATTTTGTTCTCGGCTATTGGTCGGAAATTGGCAATGGAGAACATATTAATCTTATTCGGTCATGGTCAGTGCATTCTAAAGAAAAAGATTCTGTATCTTGTTTCAGTTGTAAGTTGTTTTCCAGTAATAAATTTCACTCTCGGATGACGGATATAACGATTGGGGGCATTTATATAAGCTAAGTATGCAATATTTTAACACGTAATTAAAACTTAGAGGGAAGGATCAGCAAAATAGGCTTATCACACAGGACGGAAAAATTTCTAGGGTTGGCCATAAAAGTTCTTCCATTGAGATCAGCTAAATTCTACCATGCCCTGAACTGTGTAATAAATAAATTGTGGGCAATTTATTTATTACCAAGTGAAAATTCAAAATCACACAACCACAAATTAAATGGTGGTATTAAATAACTTTTGGAATGAAGGACTTAAAGAAAATTGTACGTGTGATAATCCCTTTATCAACATTTGATTGTAATGAAAAAGGCCGTTTTTCTGAAGATGTTCCTCAACTGCCGAAACCATACAGCGTCTTTCCCTGACGTTTTAGAGCGTATACGACATCCATTGCAGTTACAGTCTTCCTTTTAGCATGCTCAGTGTACGTCACTGCATCTCTGATGCACTGACCTACATTTTTAATGCGCTTTTCTGGCAGAAAACGACAATTTTCAACTATAAACCTCATACGGTATACAATTGACGTACATGATTGCTAATGGGTATTTCTCTTAATATAAATTCGCTACTTAAACTACTTGCGCGATACGGGCAGACAGAAATTTAACGAAGATAAAATTTGATTTTTTAGTTGCGCGGTATTACCACATCATATGGAAACAAAATAAAATGACCTTTCAAAGAGGAAAATGAGCAATTGAAGTTTTTGATTTGGGAGGTTCATCTGAAATCATCAAAGTAAAAATGAATTTGAAACCAAATAATTTTACATTGTTGAAAGTGTTTATTTGGTTACCCTGTCCATTAGATGGTAGATTTTTCCTGGAATCCTATTAATTATGGAAGCCATTTTTACTTCCTAGGTCCACAGAATTTTCACTATTTTTGAATGATTTAAAATTAAAATTTCAAATCCTAAAGAGCAAGCAATAGTTCCAAATATCTAACACTGCATGCATTCATATAATTCTTCAACCTGAAACCAGCGCAACATCAATTCAAATTTACACCATACATTTTCTAAACTCACATTTGAACACCCTATGACTGACACGTTTGTTTTATTTTAATTTATTATGATGTTAAAGGTATCCCCTGTTTGATTTCTTATTAGCATTTTCACACATTTTTCAACATAACAGTCACCTTTTGGCTGTTATGTTGAAACTGCTCTTTTCCCCATTTTGCTCTCTATTCTGCAGGCCATTAAGTGCCGACGTCAGATTTTCAGATCTGGAGTGGTTGATTTTATTGGCAATTTAGACGAATTTATAATAGAGAGGGATAAATTACAGATTGTTGAAAGTTAAGATTTATGGATCCAGAATCAGAAATGATGTTAAATGTGAAGATGAAATTAAAAGGTTCGGTTTTCTTTTTTTTTTTTTTCTCCTCAATGACTATGTTAAACCTGACAAAAATTATTACAGATAGGTTTTATTCCACGAAAATTAGAATTGGCGAAGCAATGGAATTTCCATTTGTAATGATGTATGGATGTGAAAGATCGATTATGTAAGAAAAAAAAGGCAGAAAGCAAATTGATTGAGGCGCTATTACAAATCTCAAGTACTTCAACAATGACCAATAAGGTTTCAAAGAATATAAAGACAGAATTCTCTTTGGAGGCTATGATCACTGAAGAGATGTTGATGTAATTTGGACTTATTATGTGAGCAGAACGTTCAATGGTAAAGGCAAATATGTTGGCCAAGATTGACATGAGAAGAAGATGAAAACTGTAAAAGAGTTGGATGGACAACATAAAAGGACTTACCAACTTAACTTAAAATTACTGAAAGAAAGTACAAGAAGCCGAGTGAGCCTTTGTTCACAAGATCATCAAGAGTCATAAAACTGGATAACAAACATGTTTACCAAGTAGTTAGCTTATCCATGATCCAACGAACAGGCTGTAGGCTTGACCTCTGACCTGCAGGATGTATGTCTGGGTATTTTTGATTTTCTTTAGGTGGGTGATGCATTTCATTGTCCAGTGTAAGACCACATGAATTAGCTTAAAAGTTCCATGTTTGATGTATAGAGCAGGATTTTAAGACTATGTAAAAAACTAAATGAAAATACAAAAAAAGATGATAAATTATTTTTTTTATGAATCCATTTCATTTCATTTTCATTTTTGAGAGAGAGAGAGAGAGAGAATAGCCTTTTGATAACTAAAGTGATGAAACAATATGGTCCTTGATGTTATATGGCTTCTCTCTGTCTGGTGTGAAAAGTATTATTCTATATTGTGCGATATAGATAAAATGGATTATATCCCAATAGTCAAGTTGACTAAATGTGATAAGAGTGCTGCATATCTTTTGATTAAAGAGTGTGTCAAGATAGTTTATTCAGGATCATCTCAGTTAATGAGCGAGTTTAGTGACAAACCTTTAAACATTTGTAAAACTAGATAGTGGTTGTGTATATATATATATATATATATTTTATTATTTATATTGTGATCCATTTGCTGCACAAACACACACGCACACAAAAGTTTCAAATCATTAAGAAAAACCACTCAGAAAGAATGAGAAAAATATACTACACTTTGTATGTATTTAATGTTTTAAAAATTTTAATAAACCTATAGAATTAAAAGATGAAGAGAATGTTGAGTCTTTGAGAGGAGTATGTTCCTTCAGAAGTTAACCAGCACATACTGCTTTGGAGTACCCCCTTTGTTTTTTTTATTATCCAATGAGAGGTGGAAGTCAGCATAGTGGTGTGTGAGGAATCAGAATGAAGAAATCCACTAGAGTAGTAATCATGAAATATTGCACCTATAGAAGAGGAACTCTGCATCTGTACGATGGAGGCTGCAGAAGTCTGTGAAGGAGGGAACACCTATGACCTGAATTGCGGGCTACTAACCTAGCCCGCAATGTCTGAAAATATCTCTGTGGGCGACTATAAATGCGATCCAAAATTGTGGAATATTTTCGAGATTTTTAAAGTTTATAAGGCAATAAATATAACAAAAAAAAAAGAAAATTTACTGCTCATAACTTTATTAAAAAATAATAACAATAAAAAAATACAAAAAACTAAATTAATTATACAAACAAAATTGAATATTTTAGTTTAATTGGACGATACCTGACATTGCATAGATGCAGCTAAGCGATCATAATCTGGATCGTAGGAACTTAAAGAAATTCGTAAACACGATTCCGGATGTTGATCACTTAGCTGCGATCTATGTTTTATCAGCGTAATCAGTAAAGTGACAAAAAATTGCACTTGTTTATGTTTTCATGCAGAATCTCTTCAAGGTTCCGGCTGGTTTCTTCTGCTCTACCGATGATTGTGTTTCGTGATAATGACATATTGTAAACAGCAGTGATTATTTGCGATTTATTCTTAAAATTTTGAAATAATATTTCCCCAGCTTTGATGGCTTCCTTCCATAATTCTCCATCTTGAAGCGGCTTATTACGATTAATTAAAGTTTCAGCAACTTTTAATGACGCAATTGTAGCAGCCTTTGCGCCTGTATTGTACTTGACGAAAATATTTTGTTGTGCTGTCAGTAGTGTCTTCATTTGATGTATCTTTGCTTTTCTTAAGGCAATAATCTTCTTTCTTCGAAAGATTATCCCTGTGGATAAGGTTCTTCGTAGTTTTTATGAACAGTTCGATAGTGTCTTTCAACGTTTGCTTTTTTCGGTAAAGTCACATTCGCGTTGCAAATTATACATATGCATTTGTCTTTCATCATAATAAAGAAAAAATCTTCTTCCCATTCTTTATGATAGTGATAAGTTATTTTTTTTTTTCACACTTGTTCTTTTTCTCACTCATTGTTATCCTTAATCGTTTTATTGTTATTATAATTATTTAATAATACTAATTGAATTCACTTGCTTAATTTGAAATAATACACACCTCAAGACCGATAAACGGAAAACGATTTCATGGGATTTCTCGGTACTAAAATACTGGATAGCCGGGATACTTTGGCTGCAAGATTCTTGATCAAGAACAATACACAGATGGACTGTCAACTGGCAGTGTACACGTCATCAAACGTGTTACCATTGGGCGCGTTCAGAACTGTCAAAAACGTTTCTGGACGAAGCGAATCACGTGATTGCTGTAAAGCGATGGCTTCGTTGTTAACCGCTAAATTATGAACTTTACATCAGATTAGAAATAAATTAGTTTGATATGTTTGAAATTTTTTTAATCATTTAATAATTTTGATTATCTATTCATCTATCTATTCATTTTCAATCTATTTATTCGTTTAATTTGCTATATTCGTTAAGAAAAGAATAATTTCTACATTCAGGTGCCTTGCAGTCGACCGGTCTACGTCTTGGCCACCCCTGGTATAGAGTAAGTAGCTGGCTGGGTCAAAAAGTATCTTGAGCAGAAGAGAATGCCTAGTTTTTTATGTGATGTGATTATGGCAGGAGAGGCTGCAAGTAATATCAGTCCACAGAAAGATCCAATCCTTTCTGGTATTTTTGGAGGTAAGACAATGTGAAAGGGTAAAAAAAATCAAAATGAAAATGAAACTTATTCGGAGTATCTCATATTTTTTATTGTTCTTCCCACATCACCTCAATTTGCGAAGGGATTTTTTTCTTTTTCTTTTTTTTCACAGAAACGCTTAAACATTTGGGACATACATATTCAGTATATGCAAAAATTAAACAAAATCAGTTTAGGGCCTAAAGGGTAGAGTACAAAATGGGGAAAATGGGCATTTGGGAGACCTGAAATAGGTGGGTCTGAAAATGCAAATAAGAAATCAAAAACTATACTTTCAGCATGGTCGTCGCGCAGTGAGGCTAACAATTAAATATCGCCCGTGATGGATTATAAGACAAATATATAAGAAAACCTTCAATTCCTACTTTGTTTTTATTACAAGAGATGCAAAATTACATTATAATGTTAATTAAATGTTTGCTCTATGGGGATATCACACACAAAGCACTTTTCATAAACTCTTTTAAATATAAATTATAAGCGATGTTCGCTTTATCGATATAGTTGCTAGACCAACTAATCTTTGGTCATTGCTGTTCGCAAATAAATTCAATAAGATTGGAAAAACTTGTTTCCGCAATTGCTATGCTAGCAAGAATTGTTATACGACGGCGTATACCGCATTATGGCTGAATGAATGACCTTATTAAGTCAGTGCCGTGACAGGGAGTATGCTACTCCCTGTCGACGGTACTGACTTTCAGCATTAAAATGGCAGTTAAAAAAATCCGAAACTGAACAGTCTGGAAATCAGGTGTGTAAATAATGATTTGTGTAAATGTAGGGTTTACCACGATGAGTCTTCTGACCATGTTATAATAATTTTAAGACCCTGCAAAATTGGGCAAATTCTGTGGATCTGCAAATAAAAAATTGTCACTAATAGGATACCAGCAAAAAACCAAAATATAATTTTCCATCTAAAGAAAGTTTACATGGTTGCCAACATCCTTCTAGGGAAGTGGGGGGTACGTGGCAATTTTCGGCTGTGCATCATTAACGCATGGAATCATTATTAAGAAAAAAAAATATTTAAACGTATATATTTCTCAATAAATTATATATTATGTAAAAATTCTCCTACTCAAATTGTGATAACTACTTCATTTGAATAGTTTGCAAATTCGCGGGCGTATTTGAAAACTAATCACTCGTGAATCTTCGCGTATGAATGTACATTGCGAGTCTGAAATGATAGCGAAGAACGTATGATAGCGATTGATAAAAAAAGTAATTATATGCATCACTTTTTTTTTTATTAAAAATAAGGCAGTATTTTTTTAAAGGAAAATCTAAATTCAAGTAAAATAGACATTAGCAACGAAATATACTTTTTTATTTTATTTATTTATTTATTTATTATTATTATTTTGATAACGGTGTACTCGGTAATAATGAAAATTTAGTAAAGGTTACATGGATATCAGAAGTTTGAGAAACACTGTTCTAGGGCAGTGGTGGCGAACCTGTATCACGCGTGGCAGAGGTGACATGCCTAGAATTTTGCTGGCACGTCAACGATTTACGTATGATAGATATCCTTTTATACGCTTATAAATTATTCCACCTTTTTTTTTAATTGTTACAATATGTACAAGTTAAATTTTATTTTACAGGAGAGAGCAACTATGAAGACATGAATTTGATTGGTGCGGAATTAACAAAAGATCACGCGACCCAAAGACAAATGGAACCGACAAATTTTGAGAGTTGAAATGCTAATTCTCTTCAACCGAATTCCATAACATCATCTGTCATAACAACATTCACTATATATTTCTTAGTTTTAAGGCATTCACGACGGGGTGTCGTTTATCATTCCGACAGAGCTTCTCATTACCGGGGGGCTCTACTCACACAAAGTTTCAACCCTTGGTTGATTTTTATTGCCTTGTTTGCGTTTGAGCTGGAAGGGGAACTCACACAAGCATTATATGGCATGTTTCAATTCGTGGTAGAATTTTATTTGAAGTAAGCCTTTGTGATCTGTTATAATGACATCAAGAATTTCAAATGCAATCATACAAACACTTGTTTCTTGTTATTGAAAAATTGGACAATAGTTTTAGTTAGATGCTGTGTTTCCTGTGAAAGTGCAACATATGGTTTTGCTTGCCTGTATAGCTTAGTTTAAGCGAGAGGGTTACATGTGATTCATTAGTTAGCACCGTTTTTATTCCAGCTGTCTCTAATTGCACTATTTGTTGAGAAATATATTACACAGAGACTCTGTATCTTATTCAGGGATACAAGAAAACTTTTTTTTTTTTCTTACAGTATGTAATGACTGTTGGTGAGGGCATGATGTTTTTGTGTGGGAGGTATATATGCAAAAAAACCTTTAATGTCTTTTTCCATAAAGTGAAATCATGGGTGCCAGTTACATGCGAGGGCACGTTATATTCACAAGTCCACATCCTTCTGCTGCCTCTTCTGCTCCACTGGCTTCTATTGTTATACACTTCACACATGAAAATAAGCTTAAACAAGTTCATGTGGGGAGGTAGTAACTTGCTTGCAGTGGTAAACAACCCCCCTCGCTAACAGCCACTATACTCCAGAGGCAATAAAAACAAGTACTTTTATTATGCCAGTAAATAAGGTATAAGCAGTCTGTGTAATATATTTCTCAACAAATAGCGCAATTAGAGACAACTGAGATAAAAACACTAATTAATGAATCACATGTCCCCTCGTAAAGAAACTATGCTGTATAAACTGAAACAAAAGCATATGTTGCATGGGCAAACACAGTATCTAACTAAAAACTATTGTTATTAATTAGATGTGTGTGAGTTCGATTTCCCAAGTCTGCAATAAAATTCAACCGAACGTGTTAAAATTGTAAACGTGTTAAAATTCGTAAAAGTGTTCAAACTAAGTAATATATATCTATCTATCCCAATGGATTTAACAGGCCTTTAAGGCCCACAACCTTCCAAGCAAGCTTGGATTTCGTAACCGAAATACGAGGATAGAATGGTCACTGCTATGCCTCAAGGTATTCTTGACTGTATTCCTGTGTGTTCAAGGGTCCGGTTTGCCTGCTTGCAGGATGAAAAACACCAGATAAACTGGCGGAAAAAACCCTACTGTCCGCGCCCAAGACCGGCTAACTTGGCTATGGCTGAGGAAGATCCTTCAGCTCCTCACATCATAGGCCTGCCTTTGCTGTCTGTTTCGTGTCAGGCTTAATTACCGTAAAGGGAGAAAAGTCACAAAAGTGAAAAATGTTCCTTGTCTGGGGATTCCCTTATTAAGATAATATTCACTAATTTCATGTTATCAGTCTGTGGTGTGTCAGTATCGGTAAGTGGTGATATTATTTGATGTATTCTATGTTAAAAAATTTAACCCTGAGATGAATAAGAGGCTCATAAAAAATAAAAAAAAAAATTCCCCGAACAATCAGAAGAAGCAGAAACAGACAAAAAAAAGGATAGTACTTCATATATTACCAGAACAGCCCGTATCGTCTTCAGAACCAAACGGTAAGAGGCAAAAAATGTAATACGTGCATTTGATTTTTGCAATTTTCGCTGTGTATGTTTTGAATTGAATATTAATAGAATAAATATTATAATAATATATCTCTATTACGATTTTTTTTTAGGGGGCCGTGAAATATTTTCATTTTTGCAAAGGGGGCCCTAACATTCAGAAGTTTTGGAAGCACTGTTCTAGTGGCTGACACTTGAACAAGTTCGATGGATATCAGAAGCCTTTTGAAGATAGCAGTAGGAGCATGTTATTAATGTGTACTTCAGCTGAATATAAATACTTCGATTCCTCTGATAATTCTGTTATCGGTGTTTCGGTATCATATTTCAGCCTAGAAAATTTTTGTTAATTCACTAAAATGCTAATATATTTCAAAGCAAACTTGATGACTGAAATATTTCTGGACATTTTTTAGGACTTCACGGATTAATTTTTGTTCAAATCATATTAATTCAATGCTTTCCAAAAGTAAAATATTTCTGGACTGCAGAAATCCTAAGGAAAAAACCAAGCAGCTGAAACAGTAATTTTGCACATTCAAGGGATTGGCTAGCATATGCTAAATTTTTTTCTAAAATTGAATAACATTTCAGTAAAAAAAAAGGCTATTAATGATCTGAAGATGATTTTTGATTTTCAGATGAAAACTCTCAAAGGCTTCAAGCAGACTTCTTGATGCAAATTTCACAATTGGTAATTTAGGTAAAAGGGCCCAAGTGCCATTATCTGTGCTGTCAAGGATACTTTTATTTGATTTTCGTTAATGGAATGAATATTCGACAGAAAATACAAGAAGTAATAATTTTCTCAACTCTCTTGCAATACACATTCTGATAAAATTGCAGATAGTGGGATTTTGTCTCATACAACCGTCTTGAAGAATATATCAGTAGAAATTTAGCCACAGTTTTCTTTTCTGCAAAGTGTAATAATGCATTTCTACTTGCCCATATAACAGGGCTCTGAAACTCAATGAGAAACTTATAGAAGATAATTATTTTTATAGAACTGAATATTATAGAGTTATTCACAAAACCCTCTTGACTGCTAGTAAATGGTAGACTGGTTGACGCTCATTTACTGCCATAGAAAACGAAAAATAATAACTGTTCTTAAAACCGGTAAATATATTTTATATGCAAACCATTGCTTACCTCCAAGAATAACATTCGATATAAAAACCTTAGCTCTTATAATCAGAACTTGCTGACATCTTCGGAATAAAATTCCAGATAATCATTTTAATAATCGGAAATTTTTGAAATAATTTATACTTCATTGTATGTATAATCGTAATAATTATAACAACAGTTCATGAACTACTAACGGACTTCAGACAAGAAGACTGTTTTACTGTTATTGCTTCTGCAGATCGCGCACTAAATTTTGAATTTAAGAGAGTTGCTTCCTGTTGTAAAACGCACTATTTCCCAAGAGTCATGCTCTTCATAGATATACACATCAACAACATATGAATACAAAGACAGTTCCAATAAAAAACTGTTTATTTCGCATGCTTGTTTTTTCTTTTCTTTTCAAAAGTTTCTTATTATTGCAGCAGTTTAAAATTCATTTGTAAACTGAAAGTTGTTGTTCTAACTCTAATCTTGTAAGATGTCAGTGTTATGAGTTTGTTGTGTTATTCAATTCTGAAAGAAAAAATAGCATTATTTCAAACGCTAAGTAACCATTGCAGAAGTAGGTGGCTTTTCCCTTCTTATGCAAACAATATATATAATATAATATTATAATTATAATATATTCTTGCATCAGTTTGCTGAAATTCATATCTGGTCTTGTAAGATGTCAGTGTTATAAAATGCAATGTTTATTTTGGGTTATTCAATTCTGAAGGATAAAATATGAATTAGAATTTCAAACGCTAATTAACCTCTTACTACAGATTCTTTCTATTTCATTTTTTGAACGTGTTCCATCCATTTATGTCTATATATTTTAATTTTTTCTATTACAGATTCTTGGTTTAATTTTTTCATAATTTCTTCGTTTCTTTTGTGATCAAATAAAGTATACTTTGCAGTTTTTCTCACAAACTTCATTTCTGCTGTTATTAATCTTTGTCTTTTTGTTTTATTGTCCAGATTTCACTTCCATACAATAAGACTGGTAGGGCTAATGTATTATATACTTTTAATGTGGTTTGTTTTTGAATTAGGTTTGGTATATATATAGTTAATTACACCTGTTATTTTTAAATATTATTTTGCAAATTTTACATTTATATCTTTATCATTTTCATATTTGATCATACATCCTAGATAGTTAAACGAATTCCCCTGTTCTAGGAACTTATCTATTACTATCTTATTTCTTGCTGGATTTTGTCCTTTAAAGGCCATACTTTTTGATTTTTCTGGTGATATTATCATACCATAATTTTTGGCTATCTCATTTAGATCTAAAATAGCGTTCTGTCAGTTATCTTCAGAATTTGTAATTATTATTTGGTCGTCGGCAAAATGTTCACAGTAGGAGAAAGTTTAATACCTTGATGGAAATTTTTATTCCATTTTATTATTATTTCAATTAGTTAAATATTAAAAAGAATTGTTGAGAGGAGACATTCCTGTTGGACCCCTTGGTTTATATCTCTCTCGTATATGATAGCTCATGATACAATCTAATTTGTATTTGATTATTTTCATATATACTTATGATAGCTTTTAGGATATTATTTGGTATTTGTCTTTCATTTAATATGTTAAACAAAATGTTTCTTTTAACTTTGTTGAATGCTTTTTCAAAGTCCATAAATGCAATACGTGTTTCTAAATTGTATTCTCTTCTTTTCTCTATTAATTTTAGGCAAAAGGCTGGGTCTATACATGATCGTCCTATTCTTATCATATTCTGTACGTCTAAAATAAAGTTTTCAGAATATTTCATTAGTTCGCTATTTAAAATTCTGCTATAGATTTTAGGGTCATCTCTATTACCTTGTTTGAAGATAGGAATCACAACAGCTTTTTTCCATTCTATTGGGGGTTACCAGCTGTATAAATTTTATTTAAAAATAATAAAAATCTTTCTTTGAATCTTGTTCCTGCATATTTATAGTTGTGAACCTAGCTTATCTTCTCCAGGTGATTTTCCATTTGTTGTTTCTTTCAGGGTGATTTCTAATTCTTCTTTAGTTTTTTCATTTTCATTAGGTGTTATCTTTTTTAAAATATTTATCTGTCCACAATTCTGTGTAGAAATTCTTCTAATTTCAATTAGGTGTTTAATTTTATGTTTTCTTTAGTATCTGCATTTAGGCATTTCGAAATCTTATATACATTGGGTCTTATCTTTTTCTGACTTCTCTTTTAGCTACGGCTCTTATTTTTTATATTCTATTTCACCTTCTAATCTTTTACTGCTTAACCATTTATGATAGGCTTCTTTTTTCATTTTGATTATTTCTTTGGTTGTATCATCCCATATCTTCAGTTTTTTCCTTTCATTGAATTTTTTGGTCTTTCCTAAACTTTCATTTGCATCTGCATTTGGTATCGTTTTTATATTAAGCCATTCTATTCCTTCATTTTGTGATATTTTTTCTACATATTGGTTAATTCTTTGTTCATATAGCCATTGTATATTTGTGTTATTTAATAGTCTAGATTTATAAACAAATGTTTTAAATTTCTTTCTGTTCTTGTTACTTGTAGCCATTTAGTTGGTGATCTTAATTTATTTTAACGAAGAAGTGGTCACCCCTTATTTCATATAAAATAATCTAATATTGATTTCCATCCTCTTGCTGCCCAAGTATATTTATATATATCTTTATGCTTATAGATAGACATTATTTTTAGGTTATTATAAACTACAATATCAATCAATTTTTTACCATACCTGTTTAGAGTATGTTCTCCATATATTCCTATATTATTATTAATTTTCGTTTTTCCAATTCTTGCGTTTAAGTCTCCTACTAAAATTACATAGTCATTTTTAATTATTTTATTATATTTTTTTTTAGCTGATTATAAAATTCAATATTATCCTGTTCTCTTCCTTCTTCTCGGGCATATAAACCAATTATTGTTAAATAACATCTGTCTTTTTTATTCTAGATTCTATTATTCTTTCATTCCATAATTTATAATGTTTAACTGTTTGAAAGGAGCTATGAATTCAAATCATGACTCTTGCTTGTGCTCTTTGGTCTGTCAACTCCACTGTATATCACATTAAAATTTTCGGTTCTCATGGTTCTTCTTAATTTCTTTTTTGTTTCGGTGGTTATTGCTATTTTATAATTTCTTTCATTTAATATTTGGTCTAATTCTATTTCTTTATATGCTATTCCTTTTACATTCCAGTTTGCTATATGTATTATATTTTGTCGTTTCCATTTCCGTTTTACCTTTTCCATAGATTCATTCCGATTACCTTTTTCTGTCAGCTTAAAAGTAGAATAATATTCTCCATGGCAGGTGACTAGCCTGATGATGGAATAGTTCAGTGGTAGGGCTGCTACCTGAGGCTTCTGAACTAGCCTTCTTCCAAATTTAAACTGATAGGAGGAATTGGGTATATTGAAGGGGAACGAAGATTATTTTAGAATCATACTAAAGGTTTATAGAGGAGGCATGGTTATGACGTCAGAAATGGAAAGAACCCCCATGGCCCTCGCGTTATTAATAGCATTTGGGTCATAAAATAGGAAGAGTTGGCTGATAAGCCCTTATAGGAAAGATTAAAGTGAGTGGACCTTCCTCAAAGTAGAAGAAGAGAGAATAGATAAAGCTAGGGGTTCATGAGAGTGCCACTCCCATTACACTAAAGATGATTGCCCCTTATGTCCACGAGTCATAAGGGGCAATTTGGGTGGTACGAATACAGTATATTCGTACCACCCACCCATATGTACATATAAACTGATACTGGGGGGTATATATATACACCCATACATGGTAGGTTTCCCATATCCACCACCCAGGGGAGGCGCTCTCTTGGGGTTACAGGTCCCCTCCCCGATACACACATAACATAACATACCCGAATATAAAGATCAACTACCTGTTACTATGAATATTTAACCAATGTCCTTCACACTTTTACTTTATCGAAGAAAATCGGTAGGATTGGTTCCATTTAATTATGTCAGTTGGTTTTAATGACCGCCATCAAAATTGATCAAAAAGAAATTCAAGCTAGCAAATGACGAATCTCTTTGACTGCTAGTAAAATTATTAATCAGACAATTAGCGATTACTACCTGAAATGAGGCATAAATAAAATACTGCATAGTAACTGTAAACCCTGGAAAAAAAAGAATAGCATAGTAGATAAAAAAAAAGCTTACAGTATACAAAAGATAATTGAGGTATTGTACGATCAGGCTCCCTTTATCAATATGTGGTGGCCCTGAAAAGGGCCGTTGAGCTTTAGTAAAGAAAATTTATCTTCTAGCTGGCTTCTTCTTTCCTGCAGCCTTTTTAGGTGTTGCCTTTGCTTTCTTTGGCTTTGGAGCTTTAGGTTTCTTCGGAGATTTTGCGGGTTTGCTCTTCTTGGCTGCTGCTGGTTTTTTCGTAGCCTTTTTAACGGCGACTTTCTTGGGCTTAGCGGCTTTCTTCACAGGAGTTTTCGCTTTCTTGACAGGAGCGGATGCTTTCTTGGGGAGAAGTTCTGTTGACTTTGAAGTCCCAGCACTCATCTTAAATGAACCTGATGCACCCTTTCCTTTGGTCTGAATCAAGTCTCCAGTAGCAACAGCCGTCTTCAAGTACTTCTTGATGAATGGGGATAAACGTTCAATATCTACCTTGTAGTGGGACGAGATGTACTTCTTAATAGCTTGAAGCGAAGAACCTCCACGCTCTTTGAGAGACGATATGGCAGCATTTACCATGACAGACACCTTAGGATGCGATGCAAGTACCTTTGATTTCTTGGGCTTGGATGCTTTTCCCTTCTTCGGTGTAGCGGCAACGGAAACAGCATTCTCTACATCAGACATGATCACTAATTTCCAAAGTAACACACGCACACGCTTGGCAAAAGAGGAGGCAATGAGTGCGCGCGCAGTTTTGGCTCTCCTATTTATGCGATCACGCGGACGCACGAGAAAGCTTCCGTGAAAGTTTGCGAGCAGCGAGAGTTGGATCCACAGCAATTTTGTGTTTCTTTGATGTTTTATAAATAATTTTTGACATTTTTTTAATGAAAATATTTTAATAAAATTTATAGATATGAAAATTGAAATGTGCGTAGATTCTGATAACCTCTTTCTAAACATTATAGACACTTATGGTATTTGTAAATTCCATAAAAATGCTCGACTTATCCACCTACAAATTACGAAGTGTTCTAATTAGAAGCGTTTTTCATTTAAGTAAAAATTTTTAAACAGTAAAAATAATAATTGAAAATGAAGGTTATACCCGAATCATGAAATTCTTTTGGTTTTCAAAGTTTTCTAATAAGCTGAATATTTGAAATAATTTTGTTTATACCTCAACCTGAAACACCAACGAAAAAGCGCTCCGTTGTGTAACACATCCTGAAGAGATTGATGCATGTCTGAAATAATCAAGACATAATCGATGGTAAATTCACAATTTCCTTTTAGAATAATGCTTTATTATTACAATATTCATATATGTAATAATAAAAAAACCAACGTTTTTTTTTTTTTTTTTAAATTCTGGCATTGCATGGACTGGATATCTTTTTTGTGTGTTTTTCTTTATTTGTATTGCAGTCATACTGGCTATGAAAGAACAGAGAGAGAAGTTTTGAAATATAACATGAAAATGTGATCCATGAAATAGCTGATATATGTAAGAAGTTAAATTAGCAGCACTGAATGAATAATGAGTATGATGTGTTTTTTACTATAGCTAATTTCTCTGAGAGAGGGAGAGAGAGTAGTTAGCTTTACTGAGGCATTGAAGAACACTTCGCTGTCTTCTTTGACATTTCTTAAAATATTACATTGACTGATTGTTAATAGTAATAAAAGGATCATCCATTTTCTTTTCCTTTTGGGTTTTCAAAGATCAGGAGTGTTTTTAAACATGACTGTAGCTTAAGTGTTAACACATCACGGTTGCAATTGGCATCAGATTTGTTTACCTTCTAATATATTTTTTGTTCAGTTAACGAAAGGAAAATATTTACTGCATGTTTTAATTCGTGATCCAGGAAAATATATTTATATTATTTAATTTTTAATTATAACAATATTCATAGGATTTTTTTCTTTAGAAAGAAAACCGGGTCCATAAAAATGCCTTATTATTATTATATACATTTACCTCTTGATAATGTTATTAAAGTAGTCTATATAATAAAATATTAGAAATGTTACTTTGAAAGCATATTCTGAAGCAGTTAATATTATCTTTTCTTGACATGTCTTATTTAAACTTTCTAAACTCTTAGGAGAAAATATCCAAGCCATTCGACCAATCATGTTGTTAAATTACTTATTGGTTCTGTATTCGCAATGTGAAATCTTCAGACGTCAATCGGCTAAACAAAATAATATCTGAAACCTTAAGTACATTGAGGTTAATTTTAATTTCGTATCCGGTTTTATGAACTTTTTCATTGTTGACACAACAATGGCGGCGCGTTTCTAAAGAGATGCAAACTCTCCAGAGAGAGAGAGAGAGAGAGAGAGAGAGAGACCTCTAACATTGCTGTATTAAGTGCAAATCAACTGCATTCTATTGTTTCGTGCATGAAAACAATTGCAATTACATAGCAGTAAAAATTATAATATCATTGATATTACATTGAAATATATGATGGATACGAAGCGTATGGTGATACGTATTTGATCGATAATGGCCGGTGAGGTGGTTAACGGGGAGGTCTTTCTCTTGAAGAGAATATTTCTCTTATAAATCACGGCACATTTATAAAATAATCGTCTATGTTTAACTTGGCTACTTATGATAATATAAGAAGAAATCATTGTAAATGGGAAACAAGCATGATAATTCTCTACGGAACACTGAATTATTTGAATGCCTATAGAAAACCAAATGAAGAGTTTTTTTCACATTTGAAATATTTAGATACTTTCTTTTTTATTTATTTATTTATTTTTATTTATTTATTTTTTTGAAAGCCTTATTTGTTCATTACTAGGTGTGCAGTTACTAGACTGTGCGGTTTTTTTTTTTATATAAGAAATCGTTTTCAATGTGAATTAATCATAATAAGGAACGCTAATATAAAACTCAGGTAAGGTGCTGCACCTAGAGTTTGCACGGCACAGTCACTAACCCTCCTATAATCAGGATAAGGCAACCGTTGGATAAGTTAAGGGTTAGATAACTCCGACCATACATATTAGATGCATAATAGAAAGTGCAGAGGAACATCAAAAGAATGTCTACCTTTGTTTACTTGACTATAGTAAGGCTTTTGACTCTGTAGATCGTGAAACTGTGGAATTTTTTAAGAAGAATGGGAGTATACCAGTACATTTCATTCTCCTTGTGAGGAATCTTTATTGTGTAGTTCTGAGTAGTTCAGTAGAAACTGAGTAGTTCACAATAAGTTATGGGGTGCGACAAGGATGTATCTTATCTCCGTTCCTGTTAAACTTGTATAGCGAATACGTTTTAAGAATGGCAGGGCTTTCATTTGGAGTTAAAATTGGTGGAAGAAATAAGAATGATTTGATGGATGCAGATGATACCACCTTGCTAGCAGAATGGTGTTGAGATCAAGAACTTGTTTATTAAAGGCATGAAGCGAGTGGCAAAATTATCGTGTTTGGTCGTCATAGTAGATTTTCCAGATTATCCAATTTTTGGTCGCTCAGAGTATTTGCAGTAGATTTCCGATCTTTCGTCAGTGACGATATCATAACATTAATGTTTTAATTATTAAGAATTTAAATGCCCCTCAGAAATTCCAGCAGCATGATAAAACATTATATATAACCCTAATAAAAAAAATAATGTTTTTGGCCAAGCATTTATTTCTACTGTAGCCATCTTTCTCTCTCTCTCGTTTCTAATTCTTAGGTTATGTGAAAATGAAAACAACTGAATTTTCGAGAGGATAAATAATCCTATCAAATGCGTATGAGGTTGTCTAATTTACCTTTCGCTGAAATAGCTTCGCCCAGGTTCTTCGCAATATTAGACTAATCGAACGCATGTGATTTTACAACAGATGGACTATGGTGCAGGGCAGAAAAACAAAGTTTTAAATTAAAAATAAAACTTGCATTATGTGACATTTTATATATGAAAATATTTCCACAACCACAAAGCAGTTGTAGAAATATTTCCACATTGATTTCTAAAGAATCGTGTTTAAACAACAAACTTTGAGGAATTTGTAGATTTGACATTTTTTTATGTTTCAAATACCACTCTATATGCATCTGCGATGGCCAAGTTGTTTTGTCTCTTTGTTATAGTACACAAGTAAGTTAGTGAAACATGATCTCCCTTTAAGAAACCAGTGCTGATAACAAACGATAATATTTCTGTTATCAACCCATTTCTTTATCCTACTTTTCACCAATCTCTCACTCTTTCTCTCTCTATCACCTTTACCACAAATCCAGATATAAAGTTTAACCTATAATTTGAAGCCACTGCCTATTGCCACCTTTATGCAGTGGGACAGTTTAACCATTTCTAATTATCTTCTTTAGGCACCGGTTATATTTAGAATTATTCTCATTTTCCTTTCAGATATGTATTTCCATTTTCTAATTTCATTTTGAACATTCTCATGTTATTATGCCTACACGTGATTTAGCTCTCTGTCTCTGTCCACTGAAAAATTTGATGTTATTTAATTTATACATTTGCTTTTCTTTTTTTCCCTTTTCTGTTATGCAAGCTATGTTTTGTTTATCCTTTTTCTTTTATCAAGTAAAGAATTCTTCATTTAATTGTTCTTCTTTTTGACTTCCAATCCATAATTATGTCTGTTTCCAATGCTTTTTCCATTGTTCTTTCTTAGTCAGCTGTGTGCATTTTGTATTCTTTCTAGAGGCAATTAATTAATACAAGCAGAATGCTGGTCCTACTAGTTGATGCCCAGAGCAATATGGGGGCTATGTATGGTATTTTGGTCTCCCGATGGATCTGTGCGTTTCTGACGTACCACGGTGCGTCCAAGATCATCCGAAGGCATTTATTTTGTATTCTCTGGAGTTTTAGGATATTAGACTGTGAGGTGTGGCTCCACGCTGGGGAGGCATACGTGATTACCGGGCGTAATACCATCTTGTATATTAGTAGTTTATTTTGTGTGTGAAGTTTACTTCGGCGGTTGATCATGGGGTATAGCTGTGCTATGGCTCTGGCTGTCTTGCTGCAGATGTGTTTAATGTGACTGTTGAATCTAAGTCTTTTGTCCAATCTAACTCCCAGATATGTGGTTTCTGCTTGCCATGGAATCTTTTTCCCATAGAGTTGGATGTCATCACTGATGAGTACTTTTCTTCTGGTGAAAAGCATCGCTGAGCTTTTGTGTGGATTGACCTGAATTCTCCAATCTGAGAACCACTTTGCAAGAGTGGAGATGCTATCCTGTAGTCTTTTGGTTGCCAGCTTGGGGCTGAGAGATCTCGACAATATTGCCGTATCATCGGCATATAAGGCAGTGATGGTTGTTCTTGGGTTTTGTGGGATATCGGCTACATAGATTGAGAAGAGTAGGGGGGCCAGAAGAGAGCCTTGGGGTACACCTGCCAGAATTTTTCTTCTGGATGATACAATTCCATTGATTTTTATTTGCATGTATCTGTCTGAGAGATAGGATTTGATCAGTCTGATGATGTTTATGGGTATGTTGGCTTTTATAAGCTTGTAGAGTAGGCCCTGGTGCCATACTTTGTCAAATGCCTTTGCTAGATCCAAGAAAACGGCTGCAGTGTGCTGGTTCCAATTAAAGCCGACTGTGATGTGTTCTACCAGGCGGTGTATTTGTTGAGTGGTACTGTGCTCCTTCCGGAAACCAAATTGTTCATTAGGGATGATTTTAAGTTTCTCTGTGGCGTCTTGTAGTCTGGAAAGGATAACTCTCTCTGCTATTTTGCCAAGGCTGGATATTAGACTAATGGGCCTGTAACTTTGGGGAAGATGTGGGTCATTTCCAGGCTTTTTTATCGGTGTTATATCAGCAATTTTCCAGGCTATGGGAAAATGTTGTAGTCTGATTATTGCATTTGTTATGTTGACTATATGGATTATGGCCTTTCTGGGAAGAATTTTTATGATTTTGTTGGTGATTCCATCTGGTCCTGGGGCTTTTTTTGAATTTAAATGCTTGATGATGTTATATATTTCTGTTGGGGTGGTAGGAGTGATGTGGTCTGGGCAGTTCTCTGTTTGCTTTAAAGTATGCCTGACCTGCATATGAATATTATATATATGACTAATATTCAGGTTTTCATATGCAGGTTTACACTGCTCCTCCAGACTGTCAGCCAGTGCATCAGCTTTGTCTCTATCCATGTGTGTTATTCCGTGCTTGGTCTGCATGGGGGGTAAGGGTAGATTTTTTCTACGGAGGATCTTCAAAAATTTCCACAGAGTATGATCAGCTTGGTTTAGGGATGTTAACTTCTTTTCCCATTCCTGGTTTCTATGATTTTGTAGTGCATCTCTTACTTTTCTGTTTAGGTTGTTTAGGATAGTTTTGTCTTGTGGAGCTCTAGTGTTATGGTACCTCTTCCTGGCTTTATTTTTGGACTTGATTAAGTTGGTAATCTCCTCAGGGATTCTGCTGGTTGAATGGATGAGTGTAGTTCTGGTGACTGAAGCAATTGCTTTCTTGATTTGGTCGGTTAAGCTTTTTACTGCAGTGTCTATCTCTTCTTTTTTATGTATGATAGGTACAGGGCCAATGTGCTCTGGTAGGACATGGGACAGTTTGTCCCATGCTAGGAATGAGTGTAGTGGGGAGAATTGATCTAGTGTACCTAGTTTGAGCACTAGGGGATTATGATCTGATGACAATTCATTTACTGTTTCCAGCTGGTACTGATATTTGATATTCTTTAAAATAATGATGTCTAGCACGTCTGATCTGCCAATTGGGCTGTGATGGGTAGGCTCGACAGGTCCCACAACTGTGGCTGAGTTGGCTGCTGTGTAGTTGTGTAGAGTGTGGCCACTTGTATTAACTGTGGAGCTGTACCAGGCAGTGTGCTTTGCATTCAAATCTCCTGCCATAAGAATGGGGTCTGTGGAGCCTAGGATGGAATCTAGATCTGATATTAATAGGTGTTTGCTTGGTGGGTTGTAGGCTGCATATATCTTGATGCTTCCTGCATTTCTGGTGTGTACTTCTACTCCTGTAATCTCCAGGTTGGTGGTTGGTGGGTTGGGTATGGTATTGTGGTTGAGGTAGGGCTTGATGTAGATGGCTGTGCCTCCCCCTCTGGCACCTAGTCTGTCTGTTCTGTACATGGTGTACCCCCTTATTTTGGGGTTGTTAGCAGGTCTCAGGTGAGTCTCGCTGATCAGCATAATATCGGGGTTTCTTCTGAGTGCGAACTCTTGTAGCTCAAGTGTTTTGTTGGTGAGGCCATTGGCATTCCAGGCAGTTATCAGGAGTGAGTTTGGTTGTATTTTAGTTGTGTTCATTGAGAGCTGCTAGTATGGAGTGGGTTCCTTGAAGGAATCTCTTCGTTGAGGATGACGATGGGTTTGTTTGGCTAAATTCTTGCAGCATAGTGGCTAATGAGGAGGTCAGTATTGCTGCTATGTTGGAGGTTTTCTGAGTGGTATGTACTGCATTCTTGGGGCGAGCTGCTTCTGCGTAGGTTTTGGTAGGGAAATGTGGTCTTTCCTGACTTGTTTGGTTTAGTTTTCTTTGATCAGTCTCAATCTGTGATCTTTGGGTGGTAATCGGAGCAGGTGATTGGGGGGGTCTTGTTGCCCCACGGTTTTTCGGATGATGAATGCATCCTTTATAGTTGGCAGGATGGGGTCCACCGCAGTTGGCACATGTGGCTGGCGTGGTTCTTGGTTTGGAACAGGTGATAGTTGGGTGTTTTTCGCCACATTTGAGGCATCTGTACTCAGCTTTGCAGAGTTTTTGGGCATGGCCAAACTTTTGGCAGCGATGACATTGCCCTGCTGATGCTCTCTTTCTTAGTGGTTCTGGAGTTATTCTTAGACCGCAGACGGCGGTTATTTCATAGATGTGTTTCTGTGTGTTGGGGACTTCCACTAGGACTAGTGGCATTGGTTGCTTGTCTGATCGGGTCATCCTGCTGACCTTGATAGGTGTTAGGCCGTGTTGGGTGAGGTCTGCTGCAATCTCCTCAGAGGTGATGCCTTCTGTGACTCCTCTGAGTACAACTTTAAGATTTTTTTCGCTGCTTAGTGCAAAAGTGTGATATTGTAGTTTGTTGTTGTCCATTATTTTTGTTATACCTCTGTAGTCTGTTACTGTTGTTGGCTGTATTTTAACCCCTTCGTCTGTGTTTCTGGCCCAGGAGTAATCAATATTGTGATCTCTAAGGTTTTGTGCTACTGTGGTCCACTTTTCTTTTTCCCGGAGAATTACCGGGGGGACCTTTTCCTTCTTTTCCGTGGCTGTTTGTGAGGGTGCGGCGTCTTCCATGTGGTCGTCCGTGGTTCTGCGTCTTTTCCCTGTGTGTTCTTCTGTGACGTTTGTCTGTTTTAAGTTCTCTGGTGGGCTAGAGGTCGTGTTGTTTGTTTCTCTCTCGTCATCTTCGATGTCTTCTGGTTCATCTGTGTGTGCGTACAAGTTTAGAAAACCTGGCCATTCGGTGTCAAATTTTTTAAGGATTAATTTTCCTCCTTTACCACGGCCAGACATCTTTTATGGTACAATAGTAAACTCAAGATAGTCAAATTTCCGGTTCACACCGCTTTTAAGCTTGCGCAGTGATTGAAGTGAACATCAGCCCTCAACCAATCGCAGATGGCGAAATCCAGTTACCGTGCGCTGATTGGCTTCTATCTCCCCACATTGATATCTGAGCAATCTCCCTCCTAATGATATGAGAATGTAAGGGGGAGAAAAAAAAAGGAGGAAATTAAATAATTTCATTTCCCATATTATGCAAGTTTAACAAAAGAATTGTTAACATTTTATTCATTGAATCATACATCGTTAATGGTATTATACCAGTAACATATTACTCGAAGTCTTCGGAATCCATTGAGGTCTTCGTAAAGTACGAAATCTGTACGATAACAAAATATACGACCACATCTATGAAGTCCGAAGACTCATTTTCTTGTGAAATTATTATATTTTTGGAGTCAAATTTGATATTCCATTTTTCTTAAAACTCTTACTGAAGAAAGTTCATAGTCTGTTACAATAATAACATTTGTAGTTATTATATAGTAACAGCCAGATGTTATTCTAATCAGCGAAACTCATCTAAGACCCTCAGACAACCCTACAATAAGTGGCTATCACCTATACAGAAATGACAGACTACTCTACAGAGGTGGTGGCACTGCCATCTTCATTAAAAACTACATTAAGCACCACTCTGTGAGCATTCCTTCAACCACTAACCTTGAGATCACAGGAGTGGAAGTAGTCACCAGCTCCACTGGCAAACTGAAAATCTACTCAGCTTACAACCCTCCCCAAAAATCTCTACTTCACTCTGATCTAAATGCCATCTTAGGCATCAGAGGGCCCACCATTATTGCCGGGGATCTGAATTCCAAGCACCCTGCCTGGAATTGTTCAACCACAAACAAGAATGGTTGCATCCTTTTCAATTACTTAGGATCAAGCAACGCTGTTGTGGCAGGCCCCACCGAACCAACTCATCTCAGTACGTTCGGCACTGCTGATATCCTGGATACAGCTATCCTGCAGGATATTAAACTTCAGTACAGTATCATTTCTATGGATGAACTATCATCCGATCACAATCCAATACTGCTGCAGCTGGGAAATCAGGAATTCCTGTGTCCTCCTTCTCACTCCTACATTGTATGGGAAAGACTGTCAGCCGCACTCAAGGATCATATTGGACCTGTTCCTCACATACGCACAAAAGAAGAAGTAGAAACTGCAGTTACAAATCTCACACAACAAATTAATTCTGCTATAAAGGTAGCTTCCTCCTACAAAACTGCCCGCAAGCCAGATCGTTTGCCTGAAGACATCATGAACTTAATCAGAGATAAAAACAGAGCTCGAAAGAGATTCCGTAACACGTGTGCACCACAAGACAAAACAAATCTAAACAGACTAAATGGGGCAGTAAGAGATGCACTGAAAGCTCACAGAGACTATGTATGGGATGAAAAGTTATCCTCCATTTCACCTAGTGATCACTCCATCTGGGGACTACTGAAAAATACCAAAAACAAAGGCAGATCCCTTCCCCCAATATTAACTGATCAGGGCCTTGCTCACACAGATGTGGACAAAGCAGAGGTTATAGCGCACAGCTTGGAAGAGCAATGCAGGCCTTCGTATGGAAACCTTGACTTTGACCACATACATAAGATTCACAGCAAGGTCAGACACTCACTCAAACTTCCTATCACCAGCACTGACCATATTGCATCAACATCACCTGCTGAGATATATGACATTATTAAAAATTTAAAGAACAAAAAAGCTCCTGGACCAGACGGCATTACTAATCGTGTGATTAAACTTCTGCCCCGGAGGGCAGTAGTGTACCTGACCAGTATAATAAATGCAATTTTAAGATTTCACTATTTTCCTTCCACCTGGAAACTGGCTGACGTAATTCCCATACATAAGCCAGGCAAAGACTCACACCTACCCCAAAATTATCGTCCAATCAGTCTCATCTCAAATCTGGGTAAGGTTGCAGAGAAGGTCATCCTCTCACGACTTCAAACCTCAATAAATGACCTAAACATCCTTCCAAAAGAACAGTTTGGTTTTAGGCAACACCATA
>NW_028327928.1:0-23842 GCF_054136105.1 Typopeltis vanoorti
AACAGACTGAAAATCGGGATGAGATATATCATCAAAAGTACACAAGTGTATGGTGTTCCTGGTCGATCGATGGAGTTCAATCTCATCCTCATCAGAGAAGTGCTACGTCTGGTCAACATCAAGAACTACTCTATGGCATTGTTGTCTATTGATCTCAACCGAGCGTTCGACAGCGTCCGGCATTCCTTTCTCTTTAACATCTTGGAGAAAGTCGGGGTCAGCAGTGGACTCCTCAACATCATCAGAGGAGGCTACAACAACAGCTCTACCCGCCTCCTCATCAATGGACACCTATCTGACCCCATTACCATCCAGAAAGGGGTCAAACAAGGGTGTCCCCTTAGTCCGCTGCTCTTTGCTCTAGCCCTTGAACCGTTCCTGCGGGCTGTGAACAACTCTCATGCGGTTAGAGGAATTCCACTTCCTCTCACCACGGATGATTCCAAGGTAATCGCCTATGCGGATGACGTGGTGGGCACTCTTAGGGATAATGATTCCGTACTGAACTTCTTTAACATCCTCAAGAAGTTCAAAGTGTCGGGGCTAACATCCAACCCCGACAAAACCAAGATCAAGTTGTACGGAGTCTGGGACCTGCACAACATCCCCGCAAGGCTCGTCCCTACTGCCGACCCCCTCACCATCCTGGGGGTCCCGTTTGAGGAACAGCCCGTGCTCAACATCGAACATCTCGACAACAACACCGTCGAGAGTCTCAAGGACTGGAAAAATGGACAGCTGTCACTCTCCTCCAGGGCCACCGTCATCAAGACCATCATTTGCCCTGTGCTTCAGCACGTCCTGAACATCACCAACATCAGCGAGGATCAGGAAATCCGGCTCTACAGGAAGCCCCTGAAGTTCTTCTGGGGCAATCTACGCCAGGAAGTTGGACTCAACATCCTTCAACTTCCGGAGAAGCGGGGGGGCTTCGGCCTCCCCTCCTTTAACATCAGATACCTAAGTAATACCGCGTTCCATCTAAACAGGGTGCTGCAGACTACACATCCCTGCAGTTACCCTGTGCGGTATTTCTTAGGGTACAAGCTTCCCCTTTTTGGGATCCCAGTCCACCAGGGTCCCAAGGCGGACATTGTTCCAGAGGACTACAACAGACTGTGCCAGTTAATGCAACAACTCCGCTCGTCGGGTGTGAACATCGCCGCGATCCGGAACAGTTCCACCTGGTACGAACACTTCTTCAACATCGTTCGTACCGATGTTCCGGATCTGGGGATCAACCACAACGAGATCCTCTTCGGCCACCTCTCCAAACATCGAGGCTACCCGTCGAGAAAGGACCTGGCATGGAGGATTGCGTATGGACACCTTCCAGTCAACATCAACATCTGGCGGTTCCACAACACCCGGAACCCCTTTTGTGACTTCTGCGGGAGCCTGGACACCGTGGAGCACGCCTTCTACCGGTGTCCCATTTCCATCTTCATCTGGAGGAGGCTAAGCGACGTGCTCCGCATCCCCCTCCTACTGCAGGAGCAAGTCATCTTCCTGCAGTTCGCTCCCCCAGCTAACAACAAGCAGAAGTTAGTGGTGTTTATTATTAACGAGCTAAAATACCACATCTGGAAGGTAAGAAAGAAATTTTCAAATCCTACTAATCCTCCCAATCTGTTCAATCTCTCCAGGATCGTTCTTTACAAGTTCTACGGCTCCTTAAGGAGATTCTTACAACTTGAAAGAGAGGCTCTGGGGGACACCACATTTAAGATCAGGTGGTGTTCACCTCCAATCCTGTGTAATGTCAGACACAACAACATCAAGTTCTGCCTGCTGCTGCTTTAAGATCTCCATCTGCAGCAGCAGCTTCACTCCGAGTCTTTTCCTTGGTCTCTGCGTCCCCCCTAAGGTCTGTTCTGATTCCTGGTCTCCCACGGAGGTAGTTCGGAGGAAAAACCCAGGCAGCGAAGGCTTACTCAAGGCGGGCTGCCCTGAAGGGGCAGGTCACCTGGGCACCGGCTACCTCCGTGGTCCTTTCCATCTGAGAGCCTGGAGCGGTGGGGTGAAACATTATCATCTAATAGTGAGGAACTAGATAGATGTGAGACATGAGCTGAGGCCTACACTTCCTTCTTCCTACTCCCCACCTTCCCACCCGCCCTTCCCATCCTATTCCTTCTCCTCTCCCTTTCCCCTTTCCCATCCCCCTCATTTCCCCACCTCAACCTCACTATCACTTCCCTTCCCTTCTTTTTCTTTCCTACTAGGGGCACTCTGACCCCGACATTCTTCGTAGGCCAATGATGGGATTCCCCTCACTTTCACCCCGCCGTTGCCCCCGATTTTTTTTCACATTGTGCCAGTTACTTACATTATATTTATTGTGTTTTCATTTAACATTTTCGCTAACTTTGTTTATTTTATTTGTTATTACTAACCTACTAACTTGCTGGTAGCACTTCATTTATTTTGAAGTGCTACGGGATATAACAAGAGTCTACGGACTCTAATTCTTTTCTTTTTATTTTTCAGACGCAGAGATCAAGATGAGTAAGACCATCCTCGTCCCCCCCAGGACCCGGACCCTAGGAGTGGAGATTCCAGGGTTGGAGGACCCAAGAGTGTTAACAAAAGTACTTAAGGAGATCGTGGGAGCACAGAATATCTACTCCTTCACCTCATGGGGAGGGGGGAGATTTCTGTTCGTTGTAAAAAACGTGTCAACGAGAGATAAACTTCTAGAGGGCTTCCAAGTCCAGGGGAAGCAAGTGATCCCCTCCATGGTCGGATCACAAGTGCGACAGATCAAAATAAGCCGCTTCCCTATGGAATATTTAGAGACCGGAGACGACGTGCTCACGCAAACTTTCAACAAGTGGGGGAAAGTGAGTAATATTAAGAAGAGCGTCTGCCAGGAAGACCCCGCCTGGTTCTCCGGGGAAGTGACATTCACCATGGACATGCGGCAACCAGTGCCAAATCTAGTCACCATCGGCACGTCGCGTGTCCTTGTAAATTATCCCGGAGTGCAAAGACAGTGTTTGCGGTGCGGCTCGATCGAGCATCTGGGCAGCGATTGCCCTCGAGCCAAGTGTTTCAACTGCGTCGGCGTCGGGCACATCTCCAACCAGTGCCCACACCCCTGCCGAAAGTGCTCCAGCACTGAGCACACTGTTACATCTTGCTCTCTGCGCACCTTTGCAGAGAGGGCAGGGGCGCCAATTGAGGCACTTCCACCGCAGCCTGCCAAAGACGCCGGTGGATTTCCGGTACTCCCCAACACCATCGGGGAGAAGACATTTTCACAAACTGTCTTAGGGACAATCAAGAAACGCCCCTCTGCAACAACACCAGCAGAAGAGACTGTTTCCACTCCAGCAATAACATCTGCTGAGGAAGCAGTCCCCCCCTCGGACAGTTCTACAGTTCCACCACCACCACCACCACCACCATCGGAACAAGAACGTGAACCACAGGCATCCGAGGGGACAGACGACGCAATGGATAGCGCAACACCTGCTATCCCCCCCTCAACAACATCAGAGGAAGTGTCGTCTGAGGACGTTTCGCAAGCCCCCCCTGTAGTAACCAGCATCCCCCCTGCAGTAGAGTTGACAAAGGAGGGGGAACAACATTTTCTACCCCCTCAAGACTTGCCTAAAAAAAGGAAAGAAGCGGCTTCTCCCAAATTAGAGAAGAAACATCAGAGAAGCCGCTCTAAGGGAAGTCTCGACTCCACAACATCGGAGTCGGAGATGGAGGTGGAAACCCCCTCCTACCACAAGCATAGCGTCAACTCTAAAATTCAAAAACTGACCGGCTCCCAATTCAACCTTTACAAATATGAAGTAAAAGACAACAAGATCGTCAGCTTTAGAATTATGAACACCCAGCACGAGTTCGAGATTCTCTCGAGCACGCGCTCAAGGTTGGAAGCCGGTCTGCAGGACGCGGGATATACTACCTCCCCCCTACAGATCGACGACCTCACTAAATACGTAAAGAAACTACGTATTAAAGATTTAGGCCGGGTATAAATATCTAAAACATCGTAGTGCCGCCACCCCCCTTCTGTGTTGCCTCCCTCAACATCAGGGGGCTCCGTTCACCAGCTAAACAACAGGAGGTGTGGAACATCATGCTAGCCCACAACATCCGGCTCTTGTTCCTGCAGGAAACCCACTTTTTCCACTTCAGGGACATGCAGGAACTGAGCCATAAGTACCCCGTCCAATCCTACTGGAGTTTCGGCACAAACACCACCGCCGGGGTCGGGGTACTTATGCTAGCCCCCCTCCTCGGAGCCTTCCATAACATCCAGAGGGATACAGAAGGGAGAGTCCTTGCCGTCGACTGGAAGTACCGGGGCTGTACCACCAGGTACATCAACATCTACGCCCCGGCACATGCACCCTTAAGACCTGCATTCTTCCAGTCGCTTCACAACTATCTCTACGGCGCCCATCACATCATCTTGATGGGGGACTTTAATTGTGTGGCGGACCCGGCCTACGATAAAGTAGGGGGAAATCCCAACACAGGTACTACTGGCTACAGGGAATTGGAAATCCACTTAAGGAACCTCCAATTGACGGACATCTGGAGGACTCACAACCCCTACCGTCGGGATTATACTTGGATGGGCCGAGGCATCGGCACACGGCTCGACCGGTTCTACTTGTCACCATCCCTTGTCTCCAGAGCCGAAGCAATTAGGCACGTTCCGCTTAATCATTCCATCTCGGACCACAAACTAGTCGTGCTCAGGTACCATCCTTTAGAAGCTGTAGATGTTGGTCCGGGCCCCTGGAAGTTACCATCAAACTTCCCGTCCCTGTTCTCGGCTAAGCTTAATCAACTGTGCTCCGCCTGGAGCACCGCTGGCTGGGACTGGGACGCCTGGGCACGGCTTAAATTCACCATCCAAGAAAACATGAAAAAATGGGGCCAGGAACGTGCCTTCCAAAGAAGAGCTCGGCTCCGTGATCTCTACAAGGAGAGGAGCTGGTTCGTGGCTAGCCAACGCCAAGGCTTTCCTTGTCACAACACCATCCGTGACATTAATCTTGACATTGAAATGGAGAAACAAAAGCAGGTGGATGAAAAGAACATCAAGATCCGTCTCCACCTCCGCTCGGAAGACAGGCAATCGGCCGCTTTCTACAATAGGCGTTACGTCAACTTCCGGCAGGAGCGAACCATCACCACCATCAGTGAAGGCGGGCGTGATTACACCACAACACCTGACATCATGAACGCCTTCTGGGGGTACTACAGTCATCTCTACCAAGACAACAGTACCCCCCAGGATTACTCCTGTTGGAATGTCGACCCCTTCCCTGCACACATCCAAGCGGGGATGGACGTACCATTCACAGCGGCCGAAATAACAGCAGCCTTCAAACAGTGCCGTAACAATAAAACGCCTGGGCCAGATGGCTTAAGCACGGAACTCTACCGAGAGGCCTGGGACCACATCCTCCCCATTCTCGTGGCAATTTTCAACATATTCCTTACCACCGGGAACATGCCGCGAGAATTTTTGGAATGCCATACCGTGTTCATCCCGAAGACCAACAGGGACCCATCAAACATCAAAAACTGGCGTCCCATCAGTCTGTCGAACACGGACTATAAGATCCTCGCCCGTGTTCTTAACAACAGACTGAAAATCGGGATGAGATATATCATCAAAAGTACACAAGTGTATGGTGTTCCTGGTCGATCGATGGAGTTCAATCTCATCCTCATCAGAGAAGTGCTACGTCTGGTCAACATCAAGAACTACTCTATGGCATTGTTGTCTATTGATCTCAACCGAGCGTTCGACAGCGTCCGGCATTCCTTTCTCTTTAACATCTTGGAGAAAGTCGGGGTCAGCAGTGGACTCCTCAACATCATCAGAGGAGGCTACAACAACAGCTCTACCCGCCTCCTCATCAATGGACACCTATCTGACCCCATTACCATCCAGAAAGGGGTCAAACAAGGGTGTCCCCTTAGTCCGCTGCTCTTTGCTCTAGCCCTTGAACCGTTCCTGCGGGCTGTGAACAACTCTCATGCGGTTAGAGGAATTCCACTTCCTCTCACCACGGATGATTCCAAGGTAATCGCCTATGCGGATGACGTGGTGGGCACTCTTAGGGATAATGATTCCGTACTGAACTTCTTTAACATCCTCAAGAAGTTCAAAGTGTCGGGGCTAACATCCAACCCCGACAAAACCAAGATCAAGTTGTACGGAGTCTGGGACCTGCACAACATCCCCGCAAGGCTCGTCCCTACTGCCGACCCCCTCACCATCCTGGGGGTCCCGTTTGAGGAACAGCCCGTGCTCAACATCGAACATCTCGACAACAACACCGTCGAGAGTCTCAAGGACTGGAAAAATGGACAGCTGTCACTCTCCTCCAGGGCCACCGTCATCAAGACCATCATTTGCCCTGTGCTTCAGCACGTCCTGAACATCACCAACATCAGCGAGGATCAGGAAATCCGGCTCTACAGGAAGCCCCTGAAGTTCTTCTGGGGCAATCTACGCCAGGAAGTTGGACTCAACATCCTTCAACTTCCGGAGAAGCGGGGGGGCTTCGGCCTCCCCTCCTTTAACATCAGATACCTAAGTAATACCGCGTTCCATCTAAACAGGGTGCTGCAGACTACACATCCCTGCAGTTACCCTGTGCGGTATTTCTTAGGGTACAAGCTTCCCCTTTTTGGGATCCCAGTCCACCAGGGTCCCAAGGCGGACATTGTTCCAGAGGACTACAACAGACTGTGCCAGTTAATGCAACAACTCCGCTCGTCGGGTGTGAACATCGCCGCGATCCGGAACAGTTCCACCTGGTACGAACACTTCTTCAACATCGTTCGTACCGATGTTCCGGATCTGGGGATCAACCACAACGAGATCCTCTTCGGCCACCTCTCCAAACATCGAGGCTACCCGTCGAGAAAGGACCTGGCATGGAGGATTGCGTATGGACACCTTCCAGTCAACATCAACATCTGGCGGTTCCACAACACCCGGAACCCCTTTTGTGACTTCTGCGGGAGCCTGGACACCGTGGAGCACGCCTTCTACCGGTGTCCCATTTCCATCTTCATCTGGAGGAGGCTAAGCGACGTGCTCCGCATCCCCCTCCTACTGCAGGAGCAAGTCATCTTCCTGCAGTTCGCTCCCCCAGCTAACAACAAGCAGAAGTTAGTGGTGTTTATTATTAACGAGCTAAAATACCACATCTGGAAGGTAAGAAAGAAATTTTCAAATCCTACTAATCCTCCCAATCTGTTCAATCTCTCCAGGATCGTTCTTTACAAGTTCTACGGCTCCTTAAGGAGATTCTTACAACTTGAAAGAGAGGCTCTGGGGGACACCACATTTAAGATCAGGTGGTGTTCACCTCCAATCCTGTGTAATGTCAGACACAACAACATCAAGTTCTGCCTGCTGCTGCTTTAAGATCTCCATCTGCAGCAGCAGCTTCACTCCGAGTCTTTTCCTTGGTCTCTGCGTCCCCCCTAAGGTCTGTTCTGATTCCTGGTCTCCCACGGAGGTAGTTCGGAGGAAAAACCCAGGCAGCGAAGGCTTACTCAAGGCGGGCTGCCCTGAAGGGGCAGGTCACCTGGGCACCGGCTACCTCCGTGGTCCTTTCCATCTGAGAGCCTGGAGCGGTGGGGTGAAACATTATCATCTAATAGTGAGGAACTAGATAGATGTGAGACATGAGCTGAGGCCTACACTTCCTTCTTCCTACTCCCCACCTTCCCACCCGCCCTTCCCATCCTATTCCTTCTCCTCTCCCTTTCCCCTTTCCCATCCCCCTCATTTCCCCACCTCAACCTCACTATCACTTCCCTTCCCTTCTTTTTCTTTCCTACTAGGGGCACTCTGACCCCGACATTCTTCGTAGGCCAATGATGGGATTCCCCTCACTTTCACCCCGCCGTTGCCCCCGATTTTTTTTCACATTGTGCCAGTTACTTACATTATATTTATTGTGTTTTCATTTAACATTTTCGCTAACTTTGTTTATTTTATTTGTTATTACTAACCTACTAACTTGCTGGTAGCACTTCATTTATTTTGAAGTGCTACGGGATATAACAAGAGTCTACGGACTCTAATTCTTTTCTTTTTATTTTTCAGACGCAGAGATCAAGATGAGTAAGACCATCCTCGTCCCCCCCAGGACCCGGACCCTAGGAGTGGAGATTCCAGGGTTGGAGGACCCAAGAGTGTTAACAAAAGTACTTAAGGAGATCGTGGGAGCACAGAATATCTACTCCTTCACCTCATGGGGAGGGGGGAGATTTCTGTTCGTTGTAAAAAACGTGTCAACGAGAGATAAACTTCTAGAGGGCTTCCAAGTCCAGGGGAAGCAAGTGATCCCCTCCATGGTCGGATCACAAGTGCGACAGATCAAAATAAGCCGCTTCCCTATGGAATATTTAGAGACCGGAGACGACGTGCTCACGCAAACTTTCAACAAGTGGGGGAAAGTGAGTAATATTAAGAAGAGCGTCTGCCAGGAAGACCCCGCCTGGTTCTCCGGGGAAGTGACATTCACCATGGACATGCGGCAACCAGTGCCAAATCTAGTCACCATCGGCACGTCGCGTGTCCTTGTAAATTATCCCGGAGTGCAAAGACAGTGTTTGCGGTGCGGCTCGATCGAGCATCTGGGCAGCGATTGCCCTCGAGCCAAGTGTTTCAACTGCGTCGGCGTCGGGCACATCTCCAACCAGTGCCCACACCCCTGCCGAAAGTGCTCCAGCACTGAGCACACTGTTACATCTTGCTCTCTGCGCACCTTTGCAGAGAGGGCAGGGGCGCCAATTGAGGCACTTCCACCGCAGCCTGCCAAAGACGCCGGTGGATTTCCGGTACTCCCCAACACCATCGGGGAGAAGACATTTTCACAAACTGTCTTAGGGACAATCAAGAAACGCCCCTCTGCAACAACACCAGCAGAAGAGACTGTTTCCACTCCAGCAATAACATCTGCTGAGGAAGCAGTCCCCCCCTCGGACAGTTCTACAGTTCCACCACCACCACCACCATCGGAACAAGAACGTGAACCACAGGCATCCGAGGGGACAGACGACGCAATGGATAGCGCAACACCTGCTATCCCCCCCTCAACAACATCAGAGGAAGTGTCGTCTGAGGACGTTTCGCAAGCCCCCCCCTGTAGTAACCAGCATCCCCCCTGCAGTAGAGTTGACAAAGGAGGGGGAACAACATTTTCTACCCCCTCAAGACTTGCCTAAAAAAAGGAAAGAAGCGGCTTCTCCCAAATTAGAGAAGAAACATCAGAGAAGCCGCTCTAAGGGAAGTCTCGACTCCACAACATCGGAGTCGGAGATGGAGGTGGAAACCCCCTCCTACCACAAGCATAGCGTCAACTCTAAAATTCAAAAACTGACCGGCTCCCAATTCAACCTTTACAAATATGAAGTAAAAGACAACAAGATCGTCAGCTTTAGAATTATGAACACCCAGCACGAGTTCGAGATTCTCTCGAGCACGCGCTCAAGGTTGGAAGCCGGTCTGCAGGACGCGGGATATACTACCTCCCCCCTACAGATCGACGACCTCACTAAATACGTAAAGAAACTACGTATTAAAGATTTAGGCCGGGTATAAATATCTAAAACATCGTAGTGCCGCCACCCCCCTTCTGTGTTGCCTCCCTCAACATCAGGGGGCTCCGTTCACCAGCTAAACAACAGGAGGTGTGGAACATCATGCTAGCCCACAACATCCGGCTCTTGTTCCTGCAGGAAACCCACTTTTTCCACTTCAGGGACATGCAGGAACTGAGCCATAAGTACCCCGTCCAATCCTACTGGAGTTTCGGCACAAACACCACCGCCGGGGTCGGGGTACTTATGCTAGCCCCCCTCCTCGGAGCCTTCCATAACATCCAGAGGGATACAGAAGGGAGAGTCCTTGCCGTCGACTGGAAGTACCGGGGCTGTACCACCAGGTACATCAACATCTACGCCCCGGCACATGCACCCTTAAGACCTGCATTCTTCCAGTCGCTTCACAACTATCTCTACGGCGCCCATCACATCATCTTGATGGGGGACTTTAATTGTGTGGCGGACCCGGCCTACGATAAAGTAGGGGGAAATCCCAACACAGGTACTACTGGCTACAGGGAATTGGAAATCCACTTAAGGAACCTCCAATTGACGGACATCTGGAGGACTCACAACCCCTACCGTCGGGATTATACTTGGATGGGCCGAGGCATCGGCACACGGCTCGACCGGTTCTACTTGTCACCATCCCTTGTCTCCAGAGCCGAAGCAATTAGGCACGTTCCGCTTAATCATTCCATCTCGGACCACAAACTAGTCGTGCTCAGGTACCATCCTTTAGAAGCTGTAGATGTTGGTCCGGGCCCCTGGAAGTTACCATCAAACTTCCCGTCCCTGTTCTCGGCTAAGCTTAACCAACTGTGCTCCGCCTGGAGCACCGCTGGCTGGGACTGGGACGCCTGGGCACGGCTTAAATTCACCATCCAAGAAAACATGAAAAAATGGGGCCAGGAACGTGCCTTCCAAAGAAGAGCTCGGCTCCGTGATCTCTACAAGGAGAGGAGCTGGTTCGTGGCTAGCCAACGCCAAGGCTTTCCTTGTCACAACACCATCCGTGACATTAATCTTGACATTGAAATGGAGAAACAAAAGCAGGTGGATGAAAAGAACATCAAGATCCGTCTCCACCTCCGCTCGGAAGACAGGCAATCGGCCGCTTTCTACAATAGGCGTTACGTCAACTTCCGGCAGGAGCGAACCATCACCACCATCAGTGAAGGCGGGCGTGATTACACCACAACACCTGACATCATGAACGCCTTCTGGGGGTACTACAGTCATCTCTACCAAGACAACAGTACCCCCCAGGATTACTCCTGTTGGAATGTCGACCCCTTCCCTGCACACATCCAAGCGGGGATGGACGTACCATTCACAGCGGCCGAAATAACAGCAGCCTTCAAACAGTGCCGTAACAATAAAACGCCTGGGCCAGATGGCTTAAGCACGGAACTCTACCGAGAGGCCTGGGACCACATCCTCCCCATTCTCGTGGCAATTTTCAACATATTCCTTACCACCGGGAACATGCCGCGAGAATTTTTGGAATGCCATACCGTGTTCATCCCGAAGACCAACAGGGACCCATCAAACATCAAAAACTGGCGTCCCATCAGTCTGTCGAACACGGACTATAAGATCCTCGCCCGTGTTCTTAACAACAGACTGAAAATCGGGATGAGATATATCATCAAAAGTACACAAGTGTATGGTGTTCCTGGTCGATCGATGGAGTTCAATCTCATCCTCATCAGAGAAGTGCTACGTCTGGTCAACATCAAGAACTACTCTATGGCATTGTTGTCTATTGATCTCAACCGAGCGTTCGACAGCGTCCGGCATTCCTTTCTCTTTAACATCTTGGAGAAAGTCGGGGTCAGCAGTGGACTCCTCAACATCATCAGAGGAGGCTACAACAACAGCTCTACCCGCCTCCTCATCAATGGACACCTATCTGACCCCATTACCATCCAGAAAGGGGTCAAACAAGGGTGTCCCCTTAGTCCGCTGCTCTTTGCTCTAGCCCTTGAACCGTTCCTGCGGGCTGTGAACAACTCTCATGCGGTTAGAGGAATTCCACTTCCTCTCACCACGGATGATTCCAAGGTAATCGCCTATGCGGATGACGTGGTGGGCACTCTTAGGGATAATGATTCCGTACTGAACTTCTTTAACATCCTCAAGAAGTTCAAAGTGTCGGGGCTAACATCTAACCCCGACAAAACCAAGATCAAGTTGTACGGAGTCTGGGACCTGCACAACATCCCTGCAGGCCTCGTCCCTACTGCCGACCCCCTCACCATCCTGGGGGTCCCGTTTGAGGAACAGCCCGTGCTCAACATCGAACATCTCGACAACAACACCGTCGAGAGTCTCAAGGACTGGAAAAATGGACAGCTGTCACTCTCCTCCAGGGCCACCGTCATCAAGACCATCATTTGCCCTGTGCTTCAGCACGTCCTGAACATCACCAACATCAGCGAGGATCAGGAAATCCGGCTCTACAGGTAGCTCCTGAGGCTCTGGGTGTAACCACATTTAAGATCAAGTGGTGTCTACCTCCAATCCTGTGCAATGACAGACACAACAACATCAAGTTCTGTCTGCTGCTGCTTTAAATTCTCCATCTGCAGCAGCAGCTCCACTCTGAGTCATTTCCTTGGTCTTTGCGTCCATCCTGCGGTCTCTTTAGTTCATTGGTCTCCCACGGAGGTAGACCGGGAAAAAACCCAGGCAGCGCAGGCATACTCGAGGCTGGCTGCCATGAAAGTGCTGATCACCTGGGTACCGGCTACCTCCGTGGTCTTTTAGTTTTGTGAGACAGGAAGTCGCTGGGGTGAAAGGATATCATCTGATACCGCAGAGCTAGAATGATATGAGATATGAGCTGAGGCCTACACTTCCTTTTCCTACTCCTCCCCCATCTTCCCTCCCCATCCTATTCCCTCTCCTCTCGTTTTCCCCTTTCCCATTTCCCCTCATTTCCCCACCTCAACCTCACTCTCACTTCCCTTCTTTTTCTTTCTTACTGGGGCACTGATCCCACCATTTTCGTAGGCCAATGATGAGTTTCCCCTTTACTTTCACTCCGTGCCCCCGCAGTTTTCGGAAATTTTTTGATATAGTTACATTTGTTGGATTTATTGTTTTCTTTTGACTAGCATTTCTACTAATTTTGTGTCCACGAGAGATAAACTTCTACGGGATTATTTTAGAGTCTTCGGACTCTAATTCTTTTTTCTCTTTCTTTTTTATTAGATGTAGAGACCATGAGCAGAATGATCCCAGTTTCCCCCCCCCCTAGTACCCGGACATTAGGAGTGTAGATTCCAGGTTTAGAGTGCCCCAGAATCCTTAAAATAGCACTTAAGAAGCTTGTAGGAGTTAATAACATGTTCTCCTTCACCACCTATGGAGGAGGACCATTGTTGTTCGTTGTAAAAAATGTGTCCACGAGAGATAAACCACTAGTGGGTTTCGCCGTCCAAGGGAACCAGATGACCCCAACCATGGTGGAGTCGCAGGTTCGTCCACTCAGAATCGACCGCTTCCCTGTGGAATACCTAGAAGTCGGAAACGACGTGCTCACCCAGAGATTCAGCATTTGGGGGGGAAAGTGAGCAATATCAAGAACAGCGTCTCCAAGGAAGACCCGGCTTGGTACTCGGGAGAAATTACTTTCATGATGCGGCAGCCCGTGCACAACCTAGTCAAAATCGGCACGTCGCCCCTGATGGTAAATTATCCCGGGGTACAGAAGCAGTGTCTGCGATGTGGCTCTATTGAACATCTGGGGAGTGACTGCCACCGAGCCAAGTGCTTCAACTGCGTAGGCGTCGGGCACATCTCCAACCAGTGCCCACACCCCTGCCGAAAGTGCGCAAGCACCGAACACACGATAACATCTTGCTCTCTGTGCACATTCGCAGAGAGGGCAGTGTACCGATAGAACCCTTGAATCCGCAGCCTGCAAATGACGCCGGTGAATTTCTGGTATTATCCACCACCACAGGGGAGAAAACATTTCCCCAGACCATCCTAGGGAAAATAAGGAAGCGTCCCACTGCAACTATATCAGCAGAAGGGCCTGTTTCCCCCCCAGCAACAACATCTGCTGAGGAATCCGCTACTACCGTCGGTAGTAGAACGACACACAGCCGAGGGTACAGACGACGCTATGGATAGCACAACAACAGCTATCCCCCTCAACAATATCGGAGGAAGCGTCACCTGTGGATGTTTCACAAGTCCCCTCTGCAATAGCCAGCATCTCCCTGCAGTAGAGTTGATCACAGAAGAGGGGGATCAACATCTTCTACCCCCCACAAGACCCCCCCTAAGAAAAGAGGTGGCTTCTCCAAAATTGGAGAAGAAACATCACGTAAGTTGCCCCAAGGGAGGTTTGGACTCTACGACATCTCAGTCCGAGATGGAGGTGGAAACCTCCTCTTCCCGCAGGGAAAGTATTAACTCCAGGATACAAGAACTTACCAGCTCCCAGTTCAATCTTTACAATTATAAGATCAAGGATAATAAAATTACTAGCTTTAAGATCTCCAACACCAAGCATTGGTTCGAGGTTCTCTCGAACTCGCATACAAAACTGGAAGCCGGACTGCAGAATGCAGGATATTTTACCTCCCCCCCCCCTACAGATGGAAGACCTCACAAGGTACGTACGTAAACTACGTATTAAAGACTTAAGCAGGGTTTAAATTACTTAGAACACCGTAATGTCGCCACCCCCGTCTGTTTTGCCTCCCTCAACATCAGAAGGCTCCGTTCACCAGCTAAACAACAGGAGGTGTGGAATCTCATGCGAGCACATAACATCCGGCTCTTGTTCCTGCAAGAAACACACTTCTTTCATTTCAAAGATATGCAGGAACTGAGCCATAAATACCCTGGGCAATCATTTTGGAGCTTCGGACCAAGTCAAAGCGCCGGGGTAGGGGTATTTTTGCTAGCCCCCCCCTGCTCGGAGCCTTCAACAACATCCAGAGGGATACAGAATCCTTGCCATCGACTGGAAGTCCCGGGGCTGTACGACCAGGTACATTAACATCTACGCCCCGGCAGATCGACCACCTAGGCCTGAATTCTTCCAGTCGCTACACAATTACTTATATGGCACCCATCATGTCATCCTGATGGGGGACTTCAACTGTGTGGTGGACCCGGCCTACGACAAAGTAGGTCGAAATCCCAACACACGTACTGCTGGCTACCAAGACTTGGAAATTCACCTTATGAATCTCCAGCTGACGGATATCTGGAGGGCTCACAACTCCTACTATCGGGATTATACTTGGACAGGCCAAGGCATTGCACACGGATCGACCGCCTCTATTTATTACCATCCCTTGTCTCCAGAGCCGAGACAATAAGGCACGTTCCAGTCAACTATTCCATCTCGGACCATAAATTAGTCGTGCTCAGGTACCATCCTTTAGAAGCTGTAGATGTTGGTCCGAGCCCCTGGAAGTTACCATCAGATTTCCCGTCCCTGTTCTCGGTCAAGCTTAATCAACTGTGCTCCACCTGGAGCACCGCTGACTGGGACGTCTGGGCACGGCTTAAACTAGCCATCAAAGACAATATGAAAAAATGGGGCTAGGAACGTGCCTTCGTCAGAAGAGCTCGGCTCCGTGATCTTTACAAGGAGAGGAGCTGGTTTGTGGCCAGCCAACGCCAAGGCTTTCCATATCACAACACCATCCTTGACATTAACCTCGACATTGAAATGGAGAAACAAAAGCAGGTGAATGAAAAGTCCATCAAGATCTGTCTCCACTTCCGCTAGGAAGACAGGGAATTGGCTGCCTTTTATAACAGGCGTTTCCTCAACTGCCGGCAGGAGCGAACCATCATTAACATCACCGAAGGCAGATGTATCCACATAAATACAACTAACATCATGAACGCCTTCTGGGGTACTTCAGTCAACTCTACCAAGACAACAGTAACCCCCAGGATTATTCCTGTTGGAACATTGACTCCTTCCCTGTGCACATCCAAGCAGAGTTGGATGCGCCATTTACAGCGGCCGAAATAACATCAGCCTTCAAACAGTGCCGTAAAAAGAAAGCGCCTGGGCCAGATGGCTTTAGCTCGGAACTCTACCGAGAGGCCTGGGACCACATCCTTCCTAATCTCGTGGCAATCTTTAACGCCTTCCTTACCACCGGAAACATGCCACGGGAATTTCTGGAATGCCATACCGTCTTCATCCAGAAGACCAACAAGGACCCTTCCATCATCAAAAACTGGTGTCCCATCAGTCTGTCGAACACGGATTACAAGATCCTCGCCCGTGATCTCAACAACATACTGAAGATCGAGATGAGGTACATCATCAAAATACTCAAGAACTATTCTATGGCATTGTTGACTATTGATCTCAAACGAGCGTTCGACAGCGTTTGGCATTCCTTTCTTTTCTACATCCTGGAGAAAGTCGCGGTCAGCAGTGGACTCCTTAACATCATCAGAGGAGGCTACAACAACAGCTCCACTCGCCTCCTCATCAATGGACACCTATCGAACCCCATTACCATCCAGAAACGCGTGAAACAGGGGTGTCCTCTCAGTCCGCTGCTATTTGTTCAAGCCCTTGAACCGTTTCTATGGGCTGTCAACAACTCCCATGCGGTTAGAGGAATTCCACTTCCTCTCACCACGGATGATTCCAAGGTAATCGCGTACGCGGATGAAGTGGTGGGCACACTTAGGGACAAAGACTCCGTACTGAACTTCTTCAACATGCTAAAGAAGTTTAAAGTGTCGGGGCTAACAGCCAACCCCAACAAACCTAAGATCAAGTTGTACGGAATCTGGGACCTGCACAACATCACTGCAGGTCTAGTCCCTGCTGCCGACCCCCTCACCATCCTGGGGGTCTCGTTTGAAGAACAGCCCGTCCACAACATCGAACATCTCGACAACAACACCGTCGAGAAACTCAAGGACTGGAAAAATGGACAGCTGTCAGTCCCCCTCCAGGGCTATGTCATCAAAACCATCATATGCCCCTGAAGTTCTTCTGGGGCCGTCTACGTCAGGAAGTTGGTTTCAACATCCTTCAAGTTCTGGAGAAGCGGGGAGCTTCGGCCTCCCCTCCTTCAACATCAGATTCCGTTAGTAATACCGCTTTCCATCTGAACAGGGTCCTGCAGACTACACATCCCTGCAGCTATCCTGTGCGTAATTTCTTAGGTCACAAGCTTCCACTTTTTGGGAACCCACTCCACCAGGATCCCAAGGCGGATATTATTCCAGAAGACTACAACAGACTGTGCCAGCTAATGCAACAACTCCGCGCCTCGGGTGTGAACATCGCCGCGATCCGGAACAGCTACACCTGGTACGAACATTTCTTTATCATCCTTCGTACCGATGTTCCGGATCTGATGAACAACAACGAGATCCTCTTCGGCCATCTCTCTAAACATCGAGGCTACCTGTCGAGAAAGGACCTGGCATGAGGATTGCGTACGAACACCTTCCAGTCAACACAACATCCTGCGGTTCTACAACACCCGCAATCCCTTTTATGACTTCTGCTGTAGCCTGGACACCGTGGACCAAGCCTTCTACCGTTATCCCATATCCATCTACATCTGGAGGAGGCTAAGCATCAAGCTCCGCATACTCCTACTGCAGGAGCTAGTCATCTTCCTGCAGTTCGCTCCCCCAGCCAACAACACGCAGAAGTTAGTGGATTTATAATTAATGAGCTCAAATACGATATCTGGAAGGTAAGAAAGAAATTTTCTAATCCTACCAATCCTCCCAATATGTTGAATATTTCTCAGATCGTTCTTTACATGTTCTACGGTTCCTTAAGAAGGTTAACACCACATTTAAGATCAAGTGGTGTTCACCTCCAATGCTGTGCAATGTCAGACACAACAACATCAAGTTCTGCCTGCTGCTGCTTTGAGATCTCCATCTGGAGCAGGAGCTCCACTTCTAGTCATTTCCATGGTCTCTGCGTCCCCCCCTGAGGTCTGTTCTGTTCCCTGGTCTCCCACGGAGGTAGTTCGGAGGAAAAACCTAGGGAGCGCAGGCCTACTCGAGGCGGGCTGCCCTGAAGGAACGGGTCACCTGGGCACCGGCTACCTCCGTGGTCTGTTCGATCTTGTGAACCAGGCGCCGTATGGGGGTGAAAAGTTATCATCTGAGAGCGTGGAGCTAGCAAGATGAGTGATATGAGCTGAGGCCTACATTTCTTTGTTCCTACTCCCCACCTCCCTACCCGCCCTTCCCATCCTATTCCCTCTCATCTCTTTCCCTTTCCCATCCCCCTCATTTCCCCACCTCAACCTGTCTGTCATCCCCCTTCCCTTCTTTCTCTTCTCTACTGGGGCACTCTGACGCCACTTCTTTTTAGTAGGCCAATGATGAGATCCCCTCACTTTCAACCCCGTGCCCCCGCAGTTTTCGGAAATTTTTTTGATATAGTTACTTTTGTTGGATTTATTGTGTTTTCTTTTGAAGCATTTCTACTAATTTTGTTGTTGTTTTGTTACTAACCATTAACTTGCTGGTTGCGCTTTTTAGCCCTACTGGATTATTTTAGAGTCTTCGGACTCTAATTCTTTTTTTTTTCTTTCTTATTTTTTAGATGCAGAGACCATGAGCAGAGTGATCCCCGTTCCCACAGGACCCAGACATTAGGAGTGGAGATTCCAGGTTTAGAGTGCCCCAGAGTCCTTACAACTGTACTTAAGGAGCTTGTAGGAGTAAATAACATCTTCTCCTTTACCACCTATGGAGGAGGACGATTCTTGTTCGTTGTAAAAAATGTGTCCACGAGAGATAAACTACTGGAGGTTCTCACCGTCCAAGGGAAGCAGGTCACCCAAACCATGGTGGAGTCGCAGCTTCGTCAACTCAGAATCCACCGCTTCCCTATGGAATACCTAGAAGTCGGAGATGACGTGCTCACCCAGACATTCAGCAAGTGGGGAAAGTAAGCAATATCAAGAAGAGCGTCTCCAAGGAAGACCCCGCTTGGGAATCGGGAGAAGTTACCTTCATGATGGACATGCGGTAGCCCGTGCCCAACGTAGTCAACATCGGCACGTCGCGCGTGATGGTAAATTATCACGGGGTACAGACGCAGCGTCTGCGATGTAGCTCGATTGAACATCTGGGGAGTGACTGCCCCGAGCCAAGTGCTTCAACTGCGTAGGCGTAGGGCACATCTCCAACCAGTGCCCACACCCCTCCCGTAAGTGCTCCAGCAATGAACACAAAATAACATCATGGCCTTTACGAACGTTTGCAGAGCGGGCTTGACGCTATAAATATGATCGTTTGTTGAAAGAAAGCGCTGATGTATTACTTCACTCTCCGGCCTGAAATCGGTACGATGGTCACTTGTTCTCTAAGATGTTGGTCTTAGATGTTTTCTAAGGTGTTTCTAAGGTTCTCTAAGGTGTTTTCTTAAAAGTACTGTTTAGAAAACACATTCAGTAAAGTTGTTTTTTTTAATCCAGTTAATGAATAATTGATAACACAGTCTTTCTTCAGTTTCATTGCGTTGTGTTATTTATCATATTATGCAACTCTTTCCGTCTAAATTCAATGCATTTTTACTTTCTACCTTGGAATCATTGTGGGAGGGTTGACCGAGTGGTTAGAATATCCACTCTTCATCCAACATGCTGCGGGTTCGAATCACGCTGTGGGCATGGATGTTTTGAATTATATTCAGGTGCGAAATTAATTTCATTGCCTGGTGTGAGACCTCCTTCTCACTTGTAAGATCCCAGATGTGTCTTAAAAAAGTCACGTCTTTGGTCTCAAGAGCAGGGATTTGGATCAGGAAAAATGAATGAAATAAATACAAAATTTAGAAAAAATATACGTATGAATTCTTTAACGCAACCAATAATTTAACGCACCGAATGTATTAAAGGTTCCATACATAAATAACCATCGTGCCACTAATGATGGCCTGAAACCTTGAGGCAGAAATGTATACCTTTAAATTAATATTATTACGTACTTCTCTGTATTTTTCGCATGAAGTATACAAGTACTCAATAATTATTATTTATATTTGCATAGGAAAGTGTATTGATGTGTGTGTATGTGAGCGTGCATGCGCGCACTCGTGTGGCGTAGGTGTTAGAGATAGCTTTCGTGAGTGTGTTCGTTTTTCTCCGCACAGTAACCTTCCCAGGATGTAATTTATTCTTTCATGCTCCACTGCATACAATGCATATATTAAATTTGGATTAGAAGTACTAAATGACATTTCATATTTTCGTTTATATTTTTACATGTAGATGTACATGTTCCGCTCTTTATATTCAGATATATATGTATATATTTACATTATGACATCATAATATTAACGTTATGATATCATTATAATTTATTATATTATATTATATTAATTATAATTATATCATAATTAACAAAACAAAAGTAACTTACATAATATTGTAAGGACTTGAAGTTACTTTTGGATGTTTCTGATTTGACAGTAAATTCTCTTCGGCATTAGTGATTTCGTGTTGTATTAGTAGCATCCGGATAGAGTACGACTGTCAGTGCAATAACTGACAGTCGTAAATTAAGTGATCGATACTGCTGAAAGTGCGGCCAAGTAGTGCATCATGGTGATTCTGTGATGTGGAATTTATGTAGGTGTTGTCTTAATTTTCCATTTCCCGTGGTTAATCTGGAATGTGTGTGAGTGTGTGTGTGTGTGCTGATTTATTTATTTCATATTTAATTATAATTTTGACTGCAGTTGAAGAGAGTGAAACATTTGTGCTACAGTTTAGAAAGATGTAGGTTCGAATCCGGTTTAATTCACCAACAAATTTAGCATAACCGGTTTTTAAGTGAAGAGGAGTAATCTGATCTACACAGGTGCAAAATGGCAATTCCTCTGCAAACCCAATCACCAAAATCCTGGTGTTTCATTTCGTCGTTTCACTGTTTCCTGCAAACAGTGCAGCTTCTCTGACTCACTTCGTTTTTTGCACAAATGCTACCTTTACAGGGCGATTCAGGATTCCGAACACGCTGATCAGCAGATATCTCTCTTAATTTTTTAATGCTAATCACTCCCACGAAGGTTGGGTGCGAACGTATGGTATATTGGTGTTCTTATAATGTTCAGATAATGGCTAGTTATTCTGAAAACTCTGCATTTTCAAGTCAGTCTCCGATAAGTATTGCGATCGTGCAATCACCACGGAAAATTAAAACCGTTTTCGACATAAAGTTTTCAGCACATTAGAATCAGCAAAGAATACCACTCTTGGGAAAGTCTCGTGTAACATTTCCGGTTCCTGATATGAAAGGATTGTGAGCGAGCTATTCTTATGGTTTTTGGTAGTTTAGTTTTCATTCCCATTCTGCGATTCAAATTTCACTCTTCTTCTTTCCTTGGTTAAGGTCTTCTCTTTTTGTGTATGGCATTTTTCATGATATGATCGGTAAAGCAGACCCACATTATGTGTCGGGAGCTCTTATATGTGTGGTCTTATGTGGTACAATGTCCATAATTGCGTATTGACTCATTCATCCAGCTGAATGGCTTAGAAGATAAAGAGGAAATTCTGACGGGACTTGTCTGAACATGTCTCGTGAGAAGAGCTTCCATAGTTGTGCGCTGTTTTGCCTGCAGGATAAGTTGATATCTGATCGGTGACGTGTTCGCGGAGAGAAAGGAAGATGATTGACGTGTCGTTACCCGCGGATGTCTCTTCGGTCGTGTGTGCAAATGTATCTCTGAGGAGGCAAAGGAGAGAGGGGAGCATAACAGGGGATGAGAGAGCCACAGTGGAAGATAGAAGTAACGCTGAATTTCCCTTAACTTCGGTGATTTCACTGTCACTGGAGATTTGCATCTAGTTTTGAGGAATGGTGGTGTATTTTTGTATTGAGATGAGATTTTTGTGTAGTGTGCGCAGTTAGTGGAGTTAAAGTTTTCTAGTGTTGCTTCTGTATGTTCTCTTTGAATTTTGAGTGGGTGTTTTCTTCGCGTGGTTTGCGTTTCTAGGAGGGTACACTTGGAGGGTGTAGATTTTGTTTTCCTGTTTAATGCTCTGTTAGATTGCTTTGATGATTTGATAAACAAACACCATTCTTGGGCATCGCATTTCTTGGCGGAGATGAGGTATTTATCTCAGTTCATTCGAGAGGTTTTACAGAATCTTCTGTAAGTGAAACCGGGTATCCCTAAAGCTGTTATTGAATTATAGGATTCATTTATTTTCTAGATTCTTATGCGCAGATGTGTCTGCCATAAGCTGAGGATTTTTGTCTATTGTTGTTTCGATTATTTTGCTTTTTTCAGCGACAAATTCAAAATAAAGTTGAAGTCATCCACAGAAAGGAAAGCAATACACTACCGAAAACTTAATTTAAGCAAATGGAGATTTTCTATTCCTTCTTCACACTGGGGGAGGGGGAAGAGAAGTTACGTTTATCGAAAGGATAAAAAAGAAAGGATCTAAATTAACCACCCAGCAAAACTATGAAAACTATTAAACAACCAGAGAAAAACAAAAATTTGAAACCAATTCTCAAAACAGAAACCGATAAGCATACATGCTGTTAAATAAAACTTTAACCGCCACCACGGAATGGGATCGTTTACACGCAGGTAATTAATTCCTATTCACCCTATTCAACTACGAGAATAATGTGAGTAAATACAGCAGTAGGAAATATTAAAATGTACTCACAACACGACAACCAAGAAACTGTTTATCACTAAAAAATCGCCGCCGCTACCAAGGAACACAGATGTCATCTCTCGAGTCTGGGATAAAATTATTCCACTTCCCCCCCCGCACACACACACACACACACATAACTCAACACGCGCGCAAGTAGGGAAACAATATCGCTATTTCTTTTATTTGAACCAGTTTGTAGAGAAATGCATCTTTGCTACTACATGAATATATAGATATTTTTAATAAATGAGCGTTCTTAAATTTAGCATTATTCCTTATATGTCAAGGATCGTTTCAACATCCCACTGATGGTCTGAGTTCTGCGTGACCTTTGAACTTCAAATTCCTATTTGTCATTACGCCAGGATCGCTGACCTCATCAGTTTCTTGTTGAATAACACCCTTAACATATTCATCCAAAGAAAATCTACTCATGACAAAGTACATAACATTACACGTAATAGCAATAAACTGAGAGCAAATTTTGTTTCCCGAATTTCCAGCGAATGTCAGTAGCATCCCTGATTTTCCTGCTTATATTCACATCGTCGGCAAAGAATTACATATCTCTTATTAGATTATTCTAATGTCATTAATGAATATATTTAAGTACAATGGCCCCATGAGTGAACCCCTGAGATCAGTCGTCCTTAGAGGAGGGCAAACGGGGCATCCATCCACCGGGAATCTGCTCGGGAAAAAAAATAATTAAATTAAAATTTATTGATGTAATTATTTGTCTCTAAGTTTTGTCCACCCTGAAAATTTTGCTTTTCCCCCACTGGAAAATTTTCTGCAGACGCCCATGCCTGAGATACACAACTGGTCATCGATCACCTAGCATATTCAAACCCACCGTTAACCATTATTTGAATATCGGCCTGACAATCATCCACTTATCCAAGTAAAGAGTTTATATTCCAATATGTTTATGCAACAGTCTTTTGTGGTATCTTATCAAATACCTTAGAAAATCCAATATTAACATAGTGAATCCATTCTGTTCACCAACTGTCAAACGATGTCTCGAGAAATGGTCTAGAAAAAGAACTGCTAATTTAGTTTTGTGGTAAATGAATTTTACTCGTGAATGTCATTTAAATGAATGAAAACGGAACGAATTACACGTTATATAAATACAACAAACGTTATTGAAAATCAAGTGGAATTTTTATATTCCAGATAAGTTAGCAAACTCCCATTAGAAAACACAAACATTCCAAATCACAGTACTATAAAAGAACCCCAAAGTTACTCGAATCCCCTAATCAAACATCATAATAACTGGCTTCTGGTTCATTGATTCACCATCAAATTCCTGGGTATTTTGTGTGTATGTGTTTGCGTTTTCTCTCCCTCCCCAATAACCGTACCAGCAACCCTACCAGGAGGTCGTTTATTCCTACATGATCCTTTGCAAACAATGCATATACTGTATTACGTGTAGCTTCCAAGTACTGATTAAGATTTATATTTATATTTTCATATTAACATTCATATTCACATTTGTTTTTCATGTCTATAAAATATATGCACGTTTACACAAGAATATTATGATATTC